>NW_007231453.1:45999-59630 GCF_000164805.1 Carlito syrichta | reverse complement strand
AGAGTGTAGTGGTACACTCATAGTCACCACAGCCTCAATCTGCTGGGCTTAGGTGATCCCTCTGCCTCAGCTTTCCAAGTAGCTGGAACTGCAGTCATGTGCCACCACACATGACTAATTTTCTGATTTATTGTAGAGATGAGATCTTGCCATGTTGCTCAGGTTGGTCTCGAACACCTGAGCTCAGGCAATCCTCTTGCCTTCTCCTCCCAAAGTGCTGGGATTACAGGCTTGAACCCCCATGCCAGGCTCTTCTTAATTCTTTAAGATGGTTCTGCAGAACTTAAAAACAGGAAACTAACCTCCAAAAGGGACAATTGTGACATTTCACTCCCATGACTCCACATCTGTCTCAGCCTGATTCACTAGACTGACATTCTCTGTTTATTCTACAGCTTTTGCACTTGTAGTCTCAAAGGAGCTAAGGCTGAGGCCTCAAGACCCTTATCCTTTGTAATGGTAAGGCTCACTCTCAGGTTATTTTCATTCTTTTAAGCCCATCTCTGATACTCTCAGCTATGAGGAAATAATATCTGTGCAGTGGTGAGCATTTCCTTCTGAAAATCAGTTTATCAAAGGCAGTTTACATTGTTGACTATTCCTTGATTGTTAGGAAAAATTGTACTGAAGAAAGGTGTCATCTGGCAAAGGGTAGGTGGAAGATATACTAGAGAGGAAAAATAGGGATCAAGGAAGGGGAGTGAAGAAGACAGAGGCTGAAGAAACTTTCTGATGAAACTATAGCCCAATTAGAATTCACATTCTTCTTCTCACTATCTGAATTTAGGGGGAAAAGTTTCAAACTTGTCTTGATTATTTTGAATATTATTTGTATTTGTAAGGTTAGATGTCTCAGTACATGAAACCACAAGAGATGTGGTAGGAGAACAAAATGTTAACTGTTAGCCTCAGAGACTACCTGATCAGCAGTGGAAGACTCTTGAAGTCACTGGTATTTTAAGAAATGCTTCTACATTGTAAAGTGATTTTTTTTTTTTTAGTGTATCCCTTTTTTAATAATGCAGTTACTACAGAAGCATTAATGAAATAAAGTATTTATTCTTGCAGTGAGTCAAACTGACATGGGTGAGGCTCTTCAAATATCAGATGTCTGTTTTTCTAAGTAGATAAGTTGTAATTATATGAACAGTTTTATTATAATAATATATTAATTATTACAAATAGTTTAACATTATATTTAATATTTAAAATACATAAAGTTGTAAATACTATATGTTTATTGAAATATTATCTATTTATGATAGAAACACAAAGTATTCAGAAAATTGGTAAATATTGAATTTGTATAAAACTTCCAAGTACAACACTGTCAAAGTTGTATGATAAATTCAAGGTGTTTTTTTTTTAATCAGTAAAATTATACTGTAGCGCATTCTTGTTGATAGAGGAAAAACTTGAATTTAGTGAGTTACTTCAGTTTCCTCTCCCTAGAGTGCAGTGGAATGATCATAGCTCATTGTAACTTCCTACTCCTGGGTTCGAGTGATCCTCTTGCTTCAGCCTCCTGAATATCTAAGACTACAGTTACACTACAACACACCTGGCTATTTTTTAAAATTTTTACATGACTTTTGGAGATGGTCTCACTATGTTGTCCAGACTGATCTCAAATTTCTCACCTACTCTAGCCATGATTTTAAACATTTTCTCTATTTTCTGAAACAATTTTTCACAAACTTAAAAACAATAAAAGACAATAGATCAAAAGCATCTCTATCTTTTCACATCTGGTAATAGGAAAATAGAAGAGTAGAATCCATTTATCCAAACACTTTCAGTTACTAATCAAAATTAAACTTATTAATTCTTGAGAGGGAATCCTTTCAATGGGGTTATGCTTCTACCATATTAGTACTGATCAAAGAATGAAAATTCCTACAAAAACGTTTTTACTTATATTATGTGTTAGGAACTGTCACTTTATCTGTATTTAATTAAATTCTAAAAGTTAACTTTTGAAATTAGTAATATTTGTTCTCACTTTATAGATTAAAAACAAACAGCAACAGTCACCTGTGATTACTTAAATAATACTTATATACATTTATTAAATGATGAAACAATAATTTGAACCTGAACTCTATTTAACCATTTGATATTTGACATCTAAAATTTCCTTCCCCCTTGCCCTTCAATCCTTGTAATTTAGGAATCCAAATGTGGAGGAACAAAACAGGAAACCAAGACTCCAAAGTCAAGACTGGAAAGCCAATTATGTTCGTTTCCATCTCATCTCCAAACAATCCTCCCCACAGAAAATCTCTCCGCGGAGACCCCAGTTTCAGTCTCATCTCCAGCATGAGGATAATTTGATTTGGAGTAGTAGATTTAAGCCTTTATAAAAGCAGAAGATACCTGCCTGGCAGAAGTGCTGTGATCATCAGATATCACACATATAAAGGAAACAGAAAGTAGCTGGTTTTTCACAATCAGTAACTCCATGTGTGGCCTTTCATATTTTTAACCATAATCTAACTAGCCAGTGATACCAACTCAATTTTACATAGTTGTATCTAAGATGATTGAACTTTGACCTAATCTCATCAGACCAAACTTTCTGAGGCCATTTCCTCAAAAGTATTGTCATCACCCAACCTTATGTACTATAGTTTGGGACCGTGCAAAAAATGTCATCAGTGTAAACCCCAATGCAAGTGACTGTTGAATCCTTTGCCTTTTCTCTCAGCCCAGACATTCTGTTTCACCTGATCTAGAGGTCAGTGTCATGGACCAACTTTTTTACCCCTGTGTGATGCAGATTTGGGATTCTGCAGAGGTGAAGCTGGAACCCCAACTGCATTTGTTGCTGAGCTTAGAAGATTCTGGGCCATGGTCACTCCCTTTCTACCCCAAACTGGGGGAACCCTGGTGTAACAGCCTAAATTTTGATTGGGAACTGCTTTCTAGTCCATGTGGGCTGCTATGCTGGGCCTGTCCTCGACATAAACATTTACCTAGAAACCAGGCACTTTGGAATCAGGCATAGGCCTGCCTCCCTGGGACCTTCCACCCATAAACTAGAAGTCAAAATCAGTCTGGAGAGTGGGGTACTGCAAAGCAACCAGACAGGCACCTGGCCTCTCAACCTCTCTTGACCAGTTCTGTCCAGCCCTGGAGACAGACAGCTGGACACTGAGACCTTTGGCAGTGATGCCTTCCAAAATGATGCCCTCCTTCTCTCCAGAAATATGCTGATTTTTAACCACTGGGCCACGATCTTAGGAGTGCTGAAGTTTCATCATGGGAATTATTATTTGTTTTTCCTCTTCTAGAGAAATTTAAGACTTTTAACTTACAAAACTCTCTTAACTTATTCACTAATGAGACAATAAACGTTGTTTTTATAGGTTTTGTAAATGTTTGGTTCTATTTCTCAACAATAGACAAAATGATGGGGAGTGGGTAATGGTTGCATAAGGAAGTACCCTTTTTAATACTTTTGATAAAAATATTGGGTTGGAGAAGTGTGAAGAGTAAAGGACAAAGCTCTGATCCTGTGCTATCCTGTGGATATACTTCAGGGCCTTAGAGAATGTCTCCTCTTGTTTTGTTGGACAAGGGATACCCACAATTCTGGGTATAAGGGTAGAAGGTATATAAAGTGGCAATGACAAGTGAACTTCAATTGTCAGTCTCAAAAACTGGGCAAGCCTGGGAAAAGTATGTGGTGGGGTGGGAATTTAAGTGAGAAATATCTATGAACAATTTTCATTCTGTATCTAGCTAAGGAACATCTTTGAGGTCTTCATTTTCTAAGGCCTCTATATTCCCTGCCCTTGACACCACTCCCACTCCCAGACACTAACTACATTCAGACTCCAAACTCTGGTCTAGTTCAATACCTGAGGTCTGGGAAGTGACACTCCTGGCATCTCTTCTAGAATCCCTTTGTAAATAAAATTAGCACATATAGAAAAAACATAATGGCCTTATTTAAATAATTACTTCTTGATTGAAGGACTTATAAGAAAGAAAAATCATAAAATTTCCAGATGGAAAGTTAAGAGAGGTTTCTTTTTTTTCTTTAAGTTTTGTTTTTTTTCTTATCCAAAAATCATGAGCAGCGTCAAACGAACATTCTCAAAATATTCTAAAAACTGAACGAAAAAATTCCTTTAAATACTTAAATATTTTATTAGGGAAACCTAAATTCATTATTTCAGGGCTGTTAAAAAGAAGACATTGAAACAAGCTAAAAAGTATAAAGTTTTTAAAAAAATTTTAATTGAGATGTGGGGTACATGTGAAGATATAATATATAAGTAAATTGCATGCAAGTGAGTTTTTGAGCTCCCCCCCCTCCCCATAGTGGACCTGGCACCCATTGTGTAGTTGTGTGTCCCTTATTCCTCCTTCCTCCCTCCTTTAGCAGTGTCTAGTGTCTGTTGTTCTTACCTTTGTGCTAATGTGAGCAGTGACCAGGGGAAAGTATAAAGTTATGAGATATCACTGTTGTATTTCTTCTTATGATTCTCAGGAACAGAAACAGAGCACACTCAAATAGTTTCAGCACTAATTGATTTACTAGAAGACAAACTTAAAATGTGATCAAAAGGTGAAGACATTTTCGACTGAATATCAGAGAATGACACTCAAAACCACACTGCTAACTGACAGAAATTAGAAAACATTGGATCAGGGAGCTACTACCATAACCACTTTCTTTAGAAGGACACAGCCCCTAACAAGCATTATAATACTAAGCCATTCCACATATTTGTAGAGAATGTTTCCATAGAATGTCTCTGCAACCACTATTGTCGAAGGGTAATCACTGTGATCTTCCTAAATAGAGAACATTTGGTAATGCTCAGTAAAATTAGGTTTATATATGGGACAATTCTGCTCATTGGTGAATATCCTAGAGAAATCCTGACACACCATAAGGGACTATTATGTGTGGCGGTGGTGACTAATGGCAATCTGAGTGTCCACAGTAAAATGGTGGGAAAGTAAAATGTGGCAAAGGCTCATCAGAGGCTAATATGCCAGAGTTGGGAGCAACAGATGAAATGTGTGTATAAAGATCTTAGAGACTTGCAAAGTGGAAAATAGTTTCCAAAGCAAGACATATGACCTGATACCTTATATGTGAATTGAAAATATACGTATACAAATGTTAAATTACATAAGACTAATTGTATTAGGGTTCTCCAGAGAGACAGAACCACTAGGAAATTAGATATAGATATAGACATAGACATAGACATAGATATAGACATAGACATAGATATAGGAGAGGGAACTTATTAGGGGAATCGGTTCATGTGACTGTGAAGGCTGAGAAATCCCAGGACAGGCTGTCTACAAGCTGGGGATGTGGGATGCTGGTAGCATGGCTCAGTCCAAGTGTGAAGGCCTCAGAACCAGGAAAGCTGATGGTGTAACTCTCAGTCCTAGATCAAAGGCCTGAGAATCTGAGGACCATGGCATAAAGTCTTAAAGTTCAAATGTTAAAAAGCTTGGAGTTCTGATGTCCAAGGGCAGGAGAAGAGGAGTATCCTGGCACCAGGAGATAATAAATTGTCTTTTTGTTCCATCTGGACCTCCAGTTGATTGAATGATACCTGCCCACATTGAGAGCAGACCTTCCCCACTCAGTCTGATGACTCACATGTTAGTCTCCTCTGGGAACATCCTCACAGACACATCCAGAAATAATACTTTACCAGACCTCTAGGTAATCCTCAATCCAGTCTAGGTGACACCTAAAAGTAACCATCACACTAATTGATACAAGTGTTGACAAGGATGTGGAGAAAAGAGAACATTTGCACACTGTTAGTGAAAATGTAAACTGAGGTAGTCATTATGGAAGACACAGAGATTCCTCAAAAAAATAAAATAAAATAAATAAAACTACCATATGATCCAGCAATCCTACTCCTGGGTATATATTCACTAGAATTGAAATCAAGATCTTGCACAATATCTGAACTCCTATGTTCGCTGTAACATTATTCATAATAAGCAAGATATGGAAAAAAAAAACCCCGCAAAAACCTAAGGGCCAGTGAATGCACACAGAATAAAGAAAATGTGGTTATATACACAATGGAATACCACTCAGTCTTAAAAACATTTAAGAAAGAAGGAAATCCTGTCATTTTCAACAACATGGATGAAGGACATTATGCCACTCATAGACAGATATTGCATGATCTCACTTATGTGTTAAATCTAGAAAAATCAGACTCATAAAAATAAGAAAAAGAAAGTAGAATGGTGATTACCAGAGCTAGGGGATGGGGATAATATGGCAACGTTAGTCATGAGGTACAAGTTTGCAGTTACGCAAATTAGTTCTGGAAATTGAATGTATAGCACAGTGACTGTAGTTAATAATAATACATTATATACTTGAAATCTGCTAAAAGAGTAGTTTTAAGCGTTCTCATCATCAAAAAGGGGGTTAACTATATGATGGGTATGTTGATAAACTTGTTTGAATGCCTTAAATATATACAATCTTTATGTCGATCGTTACTAAATAAAGCTGGGAAAATTATCTTTACATATAAGAACATGTGTACATACATAATATAATAAGATAATACTAGGGAAAGATACACCTTTAAAATAAAACACTAATTGAAAGGAATTGCAGTTGAAGTAGGGAGAGCAGATCAATAGGAATAACAAATAATAGTATGCACATCATCACATTAAAAATAAGGATCCTGCCAAAAAAAAAAGCTATTGAAAATATGAAATTGCCAGGTGCGGTGGCTCAAGCCTGTAATCCTAGTACTTTAGGAGGCTGAGGCAAGAGGGTTGCCTGAGACCAGGGGCTCAAGATCAGCCTGGGCAATTTAGTGAGATCTCGTCTCTACAATAAATCAAAAAATTAGCCAGGCATGGTGGTGCGCACCTGTGGTTCCAGCTACTTGGAAGGCTGAAGTAGAATGATCACCTGAGCCCAGCAGGTTGAGGCTGTGGTGGCTATAAGCATATCACTGTACTCCAACCTGGGCAACAGAGTGAGACTCCAAGTAAAACAAAACAAAACAAAACCCAAAATGGAAAAGAAAATGTGACGTTAACTCAATCCATTTGCCCTGTGGATATGAAAATAATAGCAAATTTGAATGTCCCTTTGACGTACATGGCCCAGACAAAAATAGAAAAAAATACAATTTTAAGTAGGCACAGGACTCTCCTTTTCTCAGCCCAACCTGTGTTTTTCCTTCTTCTGGGGGGAACTTTGTTCTGAAGAGAAGCAGTTGCCAGCCTGTCCCCTAGGATTCCTGAGGGGCCTGGATAGGGAGGAGGGCTAGCCTAGAGTGGCACAAAAGGACCCACCCTGGCCACGGAAAGGTCCCTTTCCTAAAGTTTAAGCGGTTCCAACCCACCCACATAGCTGGTACTTCGTTCTGGACTAGGTCCACCAGTCCCCCACTCCTTGCCATGTCTTCCCATGTGCATGGCACTGGTCTGAGGCAGGACAACCAGCAAAACTTAAATATAAGTAGTGATTTTTTTTTTTTTTTACAGTTGTCTTAGACAATAAGGAAACCAGATGGTCAGACATCTGGGCACTGTCTTACCTGGACATAACTCTTTTAAACAACTACGTACGTACTGATTGAAACCCAGACCCGACCTTTTAATATGGGACTGCTGGCTGCAAAGACCCCAAACAGGTAAGTAGGGAGTGAGACACGGAGGCACAGTGCTCAAAGAGAAAACTTAATTGAACAGCAACTTTTCTCATTATCCCTAAAGTTCCTCATGACACAGGCAAACTTAGGAGCAAAGCGGTAAGAACTGAACTTGTGATCAAAGCTAAGCTTAGACATAGGTTGCAACCACCATTTGGGAAATATAAGGACTATAATAACAGAAATGGGATGTCCTTTCCCTTGAGGGCACCTGCCTTCTATCTTGAATGTGTCGTTTTTTCTTTTCTCTCTAATAAACTGCACTCGAAATCTCGCTCTGCGACTCGCTCTGAAATTCCCTTTTTACTGGAGTGCAGGACCCACGGGACAACATCAGGTCGGTTGCAGGAAAATCACAGGTTTTCTTGGTCCAGACGTCCTGACTTGGGACCAGAGCGGGGCGGGGCCGGCGGCACGTTCCCTGGCTGCGCCGCGCGGGCAGGAGGTTTCAGCTCCGCTCCTGTCCTGGCGCCCACGGTGTCTCATTGACGCTGGGCTCCTCTCTCACAGTCTGCGAGTGACCGAGTGACCGCCGTGGGCAACACTGACTGCGGGGAAGACCGGGTCTCAGTCTCCGGCAGCAGGTCCCGCGTTCCGAGGCCTCGATGCTTGCTGGGTCCTAGCGCCGCCGGTTTCTTTACTCAGAGGATCCCGGCGATTCTCTGCTCGGCGCAGGACCTGAGGTTCTCTGGGCCATCGCCTTCTGGGTCCCAGCGCCGCTGGCATCTCGTGGCCTCTCCTTACTACCCTGGACGGTGCGTTGTGGGGACTGCACTGAGGCGCAGTGGCCTCTGCAATCTCAAACCGCGCCCGTCGCTTTCTTGTACCAGCACGTATTTGCTGGGAGTCGGTGATTTCTGGGTGGCAGCTGCGTTCTTTGTTCCACGACGGATGCGTCTCTCTTACAGCACCGCTGGCTTCTCAGAGGCAGCAGTTTCTCTGTGGCAGAACTGTTCCTCGCGCCCAAACGTACAGGGCATTTCTCTGTGGTTTACTCCTTGGCAGCGATCAGTGGGTACCAGCACTGTGAGTTCATCAAATAGTTAGGTCGCGGACCCGCAGTTTCTCGGTACCATAGCTACAGCTTTAATGGAACAAGATATTGACTTCAGTAACTGTATTTTTAAATACATCATAATCTAGAGGGATTTATTCTAGGGCTTCTTTGTTGATGTACCATTTAAAGATAATATTATTCACTTCATCCTTTCATAAAATCAACTTGTCTTCATAATTAAAACAAAAAAGATCTTGCAAGTTAGAGAAAGTTAATTTTCTTATTTATTTAAGTGCCTATCTATAAGAGACCCACAACTAGTATTCGCCTAATGGTAAAATACTGAAAACGTTCCACCCTAGGAATGGGAACAAAAAAGATGTTAACTTATTATGGCTACTATTCAGCAATTTACTAAAGATGATATCCAGTGGACTAAGTGGGTGGGGAAGGAGAGGGATGTAGAAATGGTGAAGGTGCTAAAGGAAGAAATAAAAGTCCCTCCTTTTTTGCAGAAGACTCAATTTTGTACACTTGTGAAATTCCAAATAATTTTTAAACAGAATAAATGAGTGATTGTAGAAGACCGTTTAAGAAGATTATGAATTGAATAAAATACATTTGACCTATGCAAACAACTCAGGATTTAGGGATGCTGACACCCCTTGCAGTCAAATATCTGAGTGAAACTTTGAGTGACCAAAAATTGAACTATTAATAGCCTGCTATTGACTAGAAAGAAGATTTACCAATAAAATAAACAGTCAATTAGCACATACTTTATGTTATATGTATTATATTCTGTATTCTTTTAATACAGTAAGATAAGAGAAAATATATTTACTATTCATCAAGTGCAAGTGAATCATCATAAATATCTTCATCTTTGTCATTTTCACAATGACTAGATTCAGAAGGAGAAGGAAGACGATGGGTTTGTTTCAGGGGTGGTAAAGATGAAAGAGGTGGAGGAGGGGGAATGGGGAGGCAGAATATGCAGGCACACTTGATATAGCTTCTATTGAAAAAAAGAGCTCATAAGCAGACCCATAGAGGTCAAACCTGTGTTGTTCAAGGGGCGACTGTAGCTTATTTGGAAGTTACAAAGAATATCATTAGGGAGGAAGAGAAGGAATAAAGCAAATGGAAAGCAACCAATAAAGGGTTTAATCAAACCACCTTCCTTTGTAGTTCAAGGTTCAACTAAAAAGAAAGTCTCAAGTTAAAAGGAACAGCACATACATTTAAAGATATACAAATTACTCTTGTAGGGAAACTGGAAAGTGGTGTAAAAAAGTGATTCAGAGTTAAGAAACTCTAGTGGCAAGATAACTGTAAAATTTAGACACTAACTTCTGTGGATCTTTAGTTGAAGTCTCTTCATAAGGGCCTGAAAACTTTCTGGCATCTGTGGCTTGAGGCACGTGAGAAGCTGGGCTTTTTCAGCTTCAGCAGAAGCTGCTAGGGAAAGAGAAGCAGATACTTGCAGTTGGGTGTTGGCTGGAATACAGCAAATGAAGGCTCAAGATATATGGAAGGGACACCAACAACAGCTGTCAAAACTCTAATGGCAAACATAAAACTATTAATAGATTTATACAAAGATCTAAATCACTTAAGAATAACATAACATTTTATTATCTTAAAGATGAAATTTTTTCCTCAATTGTTACATACATGGGGGCTAAGAGCCTAAGGCTTCATTGAAAAATTGGACATGAGGAAAAGTGATCAGTAGGAGAAAAGTTGTACAAATTTATTTATTTAGCATGTATATAAGGAAGCCTTCAGTATGAAGACTCAAAGATACAGGAGATAAATTGTCCATGTCTTTTTTGGTATGATCACGGGTCACCACAGCCTTGAACTCGGGCTGAGGCGCTCCTTCTGCCTCAGTTCCCCAAGTAGTTGGGACTACAGGAGTATACCACCATACCTGGCTAATACCTTAAATTTTTGTGTGTGTGAAGACAAGGTGCAATTGTTCATTTCTATGCTTGGTATCAACAAAGCATGAACAGCTTTGTAAAAATCCCAGCACTTTGGCAGGCCAAAGGCAGAAGGATTCCTTGAGCCCAGGGATTCAAGACCAGCTGGCCAACATAGCAAGATCTCTTCTCTACCAAAAAAAAAAAATCCGGGCATGATGGCATGTGCCTATAGTCTCAGCTGCCAGAGAAACTGAGGTAAGAGGATCACTTGAGTTCAGAAAGTTAAGGCTGCAATGAACCAGGATTATGCCACTGCACTCTAGTCTGGGTAATGGAGTGAGATCCTGTCTCTGTCTCTCTCTTATGCGCGTGCGCGCGCGCGCGCGCGCACACACACACACACACACACACACACACACACACACACACACACACATACATATATATCTATATCTATAGCTATCTATCTATCTGTCTATCTATACGATTGGACAGAAAGGGTAGGATTTAATGGTAATAGACTGAGTGGGGAAACCAACAAGGCTTTTCTATCTAGATTCTTCTTGGCCTCTCTGAGCATGCATTCCTTCCTTCTGGGTATGGGGCAGGCCTCTATCTGGAATGGGGGTTTCATGACCTACAGTCAATCAAGGTAGGCCACAGAATTAATTAATTAATTAATTTCTTTGTCAGAATGTCATTCTGTCACCCAGGCTGGAGTGCAGTAGCATGCTCATGGCCACCACAGCCTCGACCTGCTGGGCTCAGGTGATCCTTTCACCTCAGCCTTCCAAGTAACTGGAACTAAAGGCATGAGCCACCACATCTGGCTAATTTTTTAATTTATTAGAAGGGAAGAGGTCTCGTTATGTTGCCCAGTTTGGTCTCGAACCTGTGGGTTCTGTCAATCTTCTCACCTCCGCCTCCCAAAATGCTGGGATTACAGGCATGAGCCACTGTGTCTGGCTTCAGAATTTCTTTATGGTCAGTATTTACATATATTATTTTTAGGTTTTGTGACTAACTTTGGGTAAAGGGGTTTCTGATTAGTATGATCACCTCTGGGAAGAGGAGGTTTTGGTTTCTATGGTTAATCTTGGGGGAGGATGAAACCGAGAGAAAAGAAAACAGGAGAGGGTCAGAGAAAAGCTTCTGAGGCTACTGCTGAGGCCTTCTTTTGGGGGTATTGTTTTCTGAGCCCCATCACATATATCCAAGCAATCAAATTCCAACAGCAATTTTACTTTTAAAATTATTTTAAATAAGACAAGTTCTTTCTATGTTGATCAGGCTGATCTAAAACTCCTGGACTCAAGCAATCCTCCCACCTCACCCTCCCAAAATATTGAGATTACAATTGTGAGCCACCGTACCCAGCTCCACAGTAGTTTTTAATGAAATAAAGTAAGTTGAGTAAACAAATCACAAGAAAGATTAAAGAGGTATAAAAGAGACCATGGCTAAAAAAGGAGTACAGGAAGATAGTCTTGCACTGTGTAATGGCAAAACTTATTTTGAAGATATAGTAATTAAGAAAATAAGATATTGGTACAGAAATACAGAAATTGACTACAGAATTAGAATTGAGAGTCTAAACAAACTCATAATTGTATGGGACTTTGTATATATAAGTGTATATACTTACAATAGATCTCTCCTACCTCTTTCTGTCTCTCTCACATACTATAGATAGAGAGTTAACTAGATTGAAAGAAAGGAAGGAAGAAAGAGTGAGCTATATTCTATGTCAAATGAATAAGAAAACTAAGGGATTTTTGATAAACTGAGCTTAAAATATAATTATCTATTTAGGTAAAAAAAATTACTAAATTAGATCCCTGTCTAAAACCACATATGTGTCATCAATACCAGATTCATTATGGACATAAATTTTATAAGCAGCAATATAAAATTATTGGTCAAAAATACGTGAATATCTTCCTATCCTGCAGATTTAAAGTGATTGTTTAAACCAGTCAAAGAGTACTAACTATAAAAGACAATATTGCCAGGTGTGGGACTAAAAGGCAATAGTCCCAGTTACTCAGGTTGCTGAGTTGGGATGATCACTTGAGTCCAGGAATTTGAGGCTGCACTGAGCTATGATCATGCCACTGTATTCCAGCCTGGGCTACACAGAGTGAGGCTCCCATCCCTAAAATTAAAAAAAAAAGTAAATATTGGTAACGTAAGAAAAGGGGACAAGAAATTCACTCTACCCTTTAGAATCTTTGACTGGATTCCAAGTTAAGTTGTTATAAGGCAGGTTAATAGGAGTAATTTTTTAAGACTCAAAGTCTCATTCTGTCACTCAGGCTGCAGTGCAGTGGTGCAATCATAGCTCACTGCAGCCTCAAAGACCTCAGCACAAGAGATTCTCCCACATAGGCATCCCAAAATGCTTGGATTATAGGTGTGAACCACTGTGCACAGCATAATAAGAGCAAATTTTATTTACATACATAAGCACAGGAGTTTCACAAAAATATTACACTCCAAGGAGGACTAGATGATCCTTATATAGCATGCTATGCTAAAGAAAAGAACAAGTGCTTGGGGATTCTGGGGTGTGGTGATGGAGACAAAATAGAAGGGTGAGAAGAAGAAAAGTATATGAAGAAAGATTGCCTAGTTATACAGATAAAAATCTCTCAAGTGATAATTGTGTGTCAGAGCAGCTGTCTTCCTGATATAGATAATTTTACTAGTGCTGGAGAGGGTGTGGTGAAAAGGGAACACTTCTACACTGTTGGTGGGAGTGTAAACTAGTGCAACCTCTGTGGAAAGCAGTGTGGCGATTCCTAAAAGCTCTAAAAGTTGACCTTCCATATGACCCTGCAATCCCCCTACTGGGAATATACCCTGAAGAACACAAATCACTCTATAAAAAAGATACCTGCACACGTATGTTTATCACAGCGTTGTTCACAATAGCAAGAACCTGGAAACAACCATGCTGCCCATCAAAGAGGACTGGATTAAAAAAATGTGTACATATACACGATGGAATACTACGCAGCC
>NW_007231453.1:0-45868 GCF_000164805.1 Carlito syrichta | reverse complement strand
CTTAACTGTACCCCACAAAACCATAATAAAAAATACTGATTAATGAAAAAAAAAAAAGAAAATTTCATTTAGAGATGTAAATTACTTTTACAAAAGAGCAGCTTTTCAGAGATGTGCCTATGTCTGCAATTTCTAAAAATATATAACTTGAGATAATATGTCAAGTGGTATATTTTGGGATGCATAGTCTGAGGTTTTATGGTTATATTTTGGGGTAGTACATCCTAAGCCACAATAGAAAAATAAACTCAGGATTTAGGTTATTTTGAGTTGGAGTATTAGGGTTAAGGAATATAGTAAAATCTCTTTCTCTCTCTCTCTCTCTCTCTTTCTCTCTCTCTCTCTCTCTTTCTCTCTCTCTCACACACACACACACACACACACACACACACACACACACACACACAAACTAGATTAGAAGACAGAAACTCTGTACTTTTTCCATCAATGTTGTAAACATAAAGCTGTTAAAAAATGAAGGTCTATTCAAACAAACATGTTTTTAAATAAATGATTTGGAAAAAAAATATAGTGCATCTGAAAACCCAAATCTCTGCAGTCCTTAGAAATATAATGAAATTGTCAGCTCCCAGGCCCAGTCATCCAAGCCGCTTTTCAAACTGCTCATCACATGGAAGAAGTCCTGCCCTGCAGCACACTGAGTCTTGGCTCAGTTCCTGGAAGTTATTTAGATCCTAGTGTTTGCCATACGCAGAGTGGGCAATAACCAGGGCCCCCAACTCTTGCATGCAGACAACAAAGTCAACTAAATAAGACAGGTGGCACGTCAAATCTTGGCTCTTGTAAATTGTGAAACAATACACCTGGAACAAGAAGAGAAGGATACAGTCATTTCCAACCTCGAATTTTACACTTCTCTGTGATCAAAAATAAAAGTGCTGAAAACTGGATATTGATGTTAACCTCCACCATAAATTGCTTTTGACAGTCCAGTCCATTAAAAGGAAACACATAAATACTCCATCTTTCTTATGACATTATTCAAAACTGAATTGAGCAAGGTTTTTGACAGGTCCAACCAAATGGATCATGCTAGCACTAAATGGTTGTGTAGCAAGTTTACTTGCATCTTCAGAGAAACAAATGGAACAGATAAACCAAAAAAGCCTTCCAAGGAAAATATTTTCCATTTTTGAGTGACATATAACCTTCTTCTGTCAGAAGGTGGCTGGAGCATATTTTAAATACATTTATTGCTTCTTCATTCACAAATAGTAAGTGACTATATTGTGCTACATAGTTATCATAGTACCTGAGATAAGTGATCAACAAACAGATATGGGCTTAACCTTAAAGTGCCTATCACTTTCATAAGTTGAAAAAGACATTAAACATGATGCCAAAAAATGAATATGACAATGTTTATATGATAAATGCTATCAAGTCAATTATGCAAGTTCATTGAAAAGAAGGTAACTTGGATGATGCTACTTTAGCTAGTATAGTCAAGATAGAATTATCAGAGATATGGTGATGTCCCTTCCACCAAGTTCTGAATAATGAAATGCACAAAATAAAACAAAATCTAAGAGGGGAGTTACCATCATGAAACAATAGAAAGTGCAGAGATCCTAAGTCTAGAATAAGCCTATTATGGTCGTGGACAGAAAGAGAGCAAATCATGACTTTCTGTGGTCCAAATGGAAGGGACTAAAACAACCTTGAAGTCCTTTGTTCAAGATGGTATGCTGGCCTTCAGGCAAATATGATAGATGAAAACATGAAAGATGGAAGTTTTGATTTTGTTTTGACTGAATTGTTTAATTACTGATGGTGGAGTGCTCACAAATATCTTATTTTGGGACCCAAAAACTCAATAATTTATTTAAAATTGTGTATTTATTCTTACATGTTTAAACTTCAATCACCTTCAAGGTACTCTCTGTTTGATGCAATGCACCTATCAAGACACTTTTTCCATTGTTCAAAACAGTTTTTGAACTTGTCAATTTTGATGCCATTTTTTGTTTTATCTCTTCCACATCACCAAACGTTTCCCTTTGAGGAATTTTTTCATACGGGGAAACAAACAAAAAAGTCACTTGGAGTGAGTTCGGGTGAATAGAAAGGGTAGGGCACCAGGGTCATGCCATTTTGGTCAAAAAGTGCTGAACACTTAACATGCTGTGGGCAGGTATGCTCACAAATCATCCATGATGAAATGAGCAAATGCATTAAAAGAATCTCCAAAAAAATAAAAATTCACTGAAGCCGAAGGCAGCCTCTGAGAGCAATGCTAGCTAGTACACTGAAGCTGATGGGTTCCTAGAACACTCACCTGGTGGGGTAAGCTTGTACTACAAGGGGCCTGCCCACCAAAAGATAATTCTGTTTATTGAGCTCATCATTTATAAGGTAGGCATTGGTAAGGGAGATCTGACTGATGATGTTTGAAGTTATGTTTTTACATGTTCTTCCTAAGTGTCTCAGACTAGTTATCCCTATATCAGCTGAGTTCTTTGGTCTCTAGGTCATGACATGGTAATTTTTTCAAGATAGAATAGAAAATGAATAAAGCATAAAAGCAAGATACTATGAGTAATTATTTCACAGGCACTGAAGATCACTATAACTAAGATTTAAGAATGAGTATAATTTTAATTGTGTGATTCAAGAATCCCTAGTAAATTATCACCTGCCTCAGTCACCAGTTTCTACCCAGTGGAGGTGAAAATAGTCACTCCTTTGCACAGTTTAGATTGAGATGCAAGACTGCATGAGGTGCTGGACAGCAGGTCTTTTCCTGGATATTGTGGGTGCCCTTTGGGAAATGTCACTCCTTTGTTTGTTATGCCCATCCAGAGCACTTCTGATCCTCTACAGCACAAGTCTTCATTCGCTGTTCACACCAGGGGAGATATACCAGTTACATGAGAAAAAAAATGCTGAAGGTAGTTTTCTGGGATCACCACTGGAGTTTCTCCAATAACTACTCTCCAGCAGGGTTTATGCTTTCAGGATCCATTCTCCAGAAACCTAGAGTCTGTAAACCTTTCACTGGAGTCTCTAGAGCTTTAAATCTTCTGTTTCTCTGTCTATTCTGCCATCTTTCTCTGTTTTATTATTTTTCATTTATTTTCTATAGTTATATATTTTCCTCAGTTCCAGATAAAAGAAGCATGGGTTTGAAGGGAAGCAACATATTCAGAATTTCTTTGGGGTCTTCATATCAGCTCCTGCAATGAGCTTGAAGTTGGCTGTGTTCTAAATGGTCTCTTAGCAGTGTATTTTTTTTTCTTACTAGTAAGAATTGTGAAAGTTGCAGCCCTTCATAGCATCTTGAATATGGTAGGGATATCAAAACATGTTTGTTAAATGTTGGGATAAATCAGACTTCCAATAGTAAATGATAATATTTGATTAATGAATTCTATATTTGTATTTACTAATACTTTCATAAATAGCATAATTGACTCAGACAAGGATATATTATAATTTCACCAGATATATCAGAAGATAAAAACAATCTACAAAAGGATATAACAAAGAAAGACCCAACTGAGCAAATTGCTTTCAGCTAGATATTCTCTAAACATTAACTTTTACTATCAAGTGCATGCATTATAGCTACTTTGTGAAATGAGAGCATACCTAGCTTCTATTTCAGAGATGGTTAAAATAAAGACCATGGGATATCGATAGCTTGCTAAGGGTCACTGATCTAGAATGGCACATAACTTCTCTGTAATTCAGTCAGTCACTGGAGTCTGAGACCTTAGCTTCTTGCAATTACACACATACACAAGTGCTGAAATCTTTTAAAGACAGAAATTCAGTCATAGGAAACAAAACTGGAAGAGTGAACAAAAGACCACATTAACAATTGGGAAAATACTCCTACCCTGGTCCTTAACCCTTTGCAAATCATCCTTTCTCCCCAAGCTTTTTTCTGCTGGCAGACAGGGTTCAAATCTCTGCTCAGGACTAGAAGTGTGATATGGGGCAATAGTGAATTTTCTATAAACCAGAGACCCTAAAGTAGCTTTTTTCTCCACGGACAAAGTAGTGCTTTTCTTTTTCAAACCCTAAACCAGTCTCACCAATCTAGATGAATTTCATCCCAGATGATAAGATTTTGTGTTAATATCGTTAATTTTGTCTTCTTGGGCAAATTGCACCACCCAGTTTTCTGGTATCTGTTTAGAAACGCCCCAAGGACCATAAGAGTACAAAAACGCAAGCGCTGGTCATTTTTGAATTCCAGATACTCGCCGCCGGTTGTGAGACTCTATGGGGCAGCGCTTTTCCCGTGGTGTGCAGGCGGCTTGGGATTCAACAGACCTGGAGCCAGGACCACAGAAGCTGCTATCCCTGAGCCCAGAGGACCGTGGGCCCTGGCCTCTCCTTTTCCATCCAGACCTGTGTGAGCTCTCCTGGGACAGCCTGGAGTTCAACTGGGATCTGCTTTCCATCCTCTGCGGGATTCTTTGTTGCTACTGTTCGTGAATCGGTCAATTTCTTAGAGCAAAAGGCGCCTTGAGGTGGGGCCCAGAGCCGCCCACCAGAGATTTGACACCTGACCCAGCAGAAGTCAAAGGCGTCCCCAGAAGAGGCAGAGGAGCCAGACCAACGCCCGCCCACGCAGCTGCCCTCAGCCTTAGCAATCGACTCCATGAACTCATCACTGGATCTGGAAACTTACATTTGGGGAGATCCCTCAGAAAATCAGCTTACTCCCGTTTCAGGGAGCCACCCTTGGACATACCAAGGCTGCTGGCAGTGCATTCCACGGGTTTTGGCCTGAATGTTTTCAGGTTGCTTCCCCTGTCTACATTTGGAGCCAGGATCCCGGAGATTTCCTGCACAACCCTTCATTGGACGATGCTCCTGGAGCCAATGATGTTACATCAACAACTCTGTGTTTGCTCAAATGCTTTGGAAGATGTCTCACCTTCAAGTCTTTGCATTTTATTTCGACTTCTTAATTAAATTGTCCACAGGCCATTGCCATGATAGATTCTGATGTGGCTATGTGCTTTTTGAGCTATGGCTGTGGCCATGCTTCCTAGCTTTGGCCCCCTTCTCCACCTTGGGGCAGTGAATCTGCTCTCTCTCTCTCTCTCTCTCTAATTTACTTTTAAATACACTATATTTTCTAATCTAAAAATAAATAAATAAATTCACTAAATATAATAAAATAAAATTGTCCACAAATGCAAACTTCTTCTGTGTCTCCTGTGCCCCTAATGTAGGTGTTGGGGAAGGAGAGGTGCCAGTTGGGGGCAACTAACCGCTGGCAGGTCCCTCCATCACGTGACTTTGTTGTGGCAGGGCAGGCAGTGTCTTCTCCTGGCACAGGTGGGTGGGCAGGAGTGTGGGTGGCTGATTGCTTACACCTGCTCAGCCTCGAGGGATCCAGGAAATGCTCCTGGCAGTAACTCAGGCCCTTTTTCCCTCTGAGTTTATCTTTGGGGCCTAGCTGCCACCTTTATACTTTGCTCTACAGCCTCCCCTTGCATCTCTCCTCCAAACACACAGACAATCTTTGGCTTCTGTAGACCCCTAGCTTCTATTTCTCCCAGGTTCTAACAAAACTTTAGGAAATGTCCCCTCAAACTTCCTGGGATGCAACTGAGCTCAATTGCATAGAGAATACTAGGGTGGAGAGCAAAGGCAGTGATCGCTAGGATATCAGAAAACCAGCTTTGAGAGTAAAGCCTTATGTGTGCTGCAGAAGGCTTCCTGGCTTGCAATTCCATCTGAACTTGGCGGCTTTCTGAGTCACTTTACCTGTTATTAGAAAGAGGAACTGGATGATATTATCCACTACATCCTGGGGTTCAAAGACTGATGCCCAGCAGGAGGTCAAGTGTCAGGAAATGGGAAGTACAATTCTTCTGAGGATCCCTCTGGATTTCTCTAGAGTGAGAAATTTCATGGTGATTAGGTTAAACACCAGCCTGGGCTTTGTCCTCTCCCTTTCCTCTTGGTCAGGATTCACCTGTCTACCTCTGTTGATGTGGATGCTATGGCTTGCACACTGTACATATCAAGTCTGTGTTGAATTGTGAACTACTATTGTAATCCATATCTTGTACCACAGAAAGATATTTTTGGGTTTTCACTGTCAAAAAGACTTATTGTCGTTTTCCAGTAAGAAATAACCTGCAAACAGTAGGTTGAAGATGCTGATACCCCATCATTTAAAGTTTTTCATTTTCTTGTTTAGTCTTTATTTCTCAGGAAGTTTATATTTTTTAATGCTTAACACTGAAAATAAATGATTATTTATTCAGAATTGAATTATTTATTTTATCCTTGATTTTTTTCTGGCAGTAAGACCATGGTATCTCCTGATGGGAGGATGCTGGTAAGAATACATTGAGAGAATAGCAGTCCTTTAAAAACACTCTTGCCAAAAATAACTAATATAATTCAGAGTACAGTGTTACAATTCTTTGTTAGCAATACTAACACCTAGGTGTTCTGCAAATCTACTGTTTGGAGTGTAAATTTGATTGTAAAATTCATTTGGCAGCAAATTTAAGCTGAATTCACTTGAGGCTTCAGTTTTCTTTTTTAAAAAATCCCAGATTGCATTAGTATTCATAGTAATGATTGATTACTGGACACCAGCTTTCTGTTTAGTTCAGAAGAAAGATATAAACATGTGGATAAAAAATTGATTATTGAATCTTTACCAATCATAGGAACTGTGCGGATTCTATTGCAGATTTGAGGGTGAGAAAGGGTTTTCACCCTGGAGACAGTGAGCTTTCAATTCTACAGGTCTGGAGTAAAACCACAACAGCAGCCATGAATGAATAGGATGACCCAAAGTGAGCATACTCCCTGGACTATGACTGTGTGAACAAAAGTTATCCGAAAAACAATTTGGAGGAAAGAGGCTTTTTTTCCCAGCCAACAGTTTGCAAACTGGGAAAACACAGGCTTTGGTGTAAAATGAAAGCAAGACACCAAGTTTTATAACAGCTTCTGCCCAGGTTCCCAGTCCAGTCCATTAATATAAATGAAAGATTGAAACTTGCTTAGTTCTGATTGGGCAACACAGACGAACCTTGATTGGTTAACACAGTCATGATTTTTCAGTTTCCAGGGCTCAAACCAGAAGTCTCTGTCAGATGTTTTTTTCAAACTACCAATGGTAAGGTGGCTTCTGCCACACTTTGTCTTGGAACTGACAGTAGGAATTAGCTTGGCTTAATTGTAGAAAAGGAGAGCCTTTGATAGTTTTACATCTTTCTGAGAACAAAGAGTATGCAACAGCTCCCTCAACAAGCCATGGCCACCTGGTTCTTTTTTAGGGTTGAATATCTCAGCTAGCCATCGGGACTCTATTTTATCTGTTGGATGAGGTACACTTTAACAACTGGGTTAGATACAACATCTGTGGTGCTGCTGCACAAGCAGTGAGCAGCACTAGAGATAGTCCCAAGACAAGAAGGAATCAGAACCTACCTTGTTGTAAGGCCACACAGGATGGGGAAATCTGAGGCCTCACCAAGTGAAGGGTTGTTTTGGTCCACCCAGAGGTGAATGAGATTTGTAGGAACCATAAAGAGCCAGAACTTGCAGGTAAAACCATGTTTTGCTAGTGAAGGGCTGAGGTGCCTCCCATAGGCTGGGCCAGCCCTCGATGAAGCCTGTGGTTGGAGTTCCCCCAGAATGCCTCCCACAGAAACCTTATCATGGAGCTCCAGACCCTAGGCTTTTTTATTAGCCAACACCTCAGAGGAGAATCCTCCAGGGGTGTCACACTGGGGGGTGAAAGTACAGGAGCCAATCCAGGCTGATTTTCTGGATCCCTCTTTTTCTAGATTTCTAAAAGTTTTCAACTTGAAATAATTGTCATTTTGGTCCATGATATCCTTAATATCTCTTCCTCTGTCTCTCCCTCCTCCTCCCCCTCCTCCTCCTTCTCCTTTCCCCTCTTCCCCCTCCTGCTCTGTTGTTGAGTCCCAGCCTCACTAAGTTGCCCAGGCTGGAGTGCAGTGGCATGATCACAGACTTGAACTCCTGGACTCAGCCTTCCATGCAGCTGGGACTTCAGATATGTACCACCAAACTCAGCTAATTTTTTTTTACTTTTTGTAGAGATGAAGTCTCCCTTTGTTGTCCAAGCTGCTCTCAAACTCCTGGGTTCAAGCAATCCTCCCACGCCGACTTCCCAAAATGCTAAGATTACAGTCATGAGCCACTGCATCGGACCTACTTCTACAATTAATTGGCTCTCAGGGAACTGGGGAACTGTTTCTCAATGACATTTCACAAAACATCAAACAGTTAGAAATTCTTTTTACCAAAGAAAATTTGAATTTGGCAGCAGTAGAGGGGAGGGTCCCTATTCAGGAAGCAGGGCCTGGATGGGGAGCAGGAATGCACTGTGGGGCCTCCTTGAGCAGAAGGAGCCCTGAGACACCCAGGGAGGGGGTTTTCCAGGATGCTGCTGCCTCCTGGTGTGAAGCTACCGGGGGGCTGAGGAGAGTGTTGATGCAGTGTTGGAGATGGTCTTGAGAAAATAGGGTAACCTATTGAGGAGAGAATGCCCAGATAGCATGCTATTTATGCCCACTATTTACCACTGATGTTTAGCCCCAGGGCTGGACACTGACCTAGTGCTTCAGATACCTTTAATTCTCCATGTCCTCAGTCATTTTTTTGTTGTTTGTTTGTTATTTAGTTTTTATTCTCTGCAATCCAACTAGTCATGGAAGAGAATAAGGAAAATATGAAACTCAAAGAATTGCAGCAAGAGCACAAAGATTATAGGCTATTGTGAGCAAATGAGATTGAGAGGTGCTCTGCTGAGCTATAGAAGGAATAGTCTAGTAGTTAAAATAAAACAAGTCAAATTTGTTAGAGTTGTCCACAGTTGGCAATGGTGTTCTTCTTGCTGGTCTTGCCATTCCTGGTCCCAAAGCCCTCCATGGTTTGCACAACATTCATGTCCTCTTCACTTTGCAGATAAGCAAGTCCGCTCTGAATTTTCCAGTGCAAAAAGGCCATATTCATGGTCCAATGGTTGGTCTTTCCATGTCCAGGCCACAAGTGCTTTACTACCCACTCCGGCTCTCTTCCCAGCTGTACTTACTGGAAATTCAGGATCTGGATGTCTTAAGATAGATAAGACACTTTTGGGGATTTTTCTCCACACCTGAGGGACACAGGATCTTGGTTCTGGAAAGCCAAAGATTGCAGTTGTGTTTGGGAGGGAGAGATGCACAGATATGGCAGAACAACTTGTAGGTGACAAAAGGGTCTCTAAGATGTACCTGGAAGAAAGAAGTATCATGGAGATACGACTGGACAATTTTCTCAACTAAGTTCCCAAGGCTGCTGCCAGTTTGCTGGATCTCTTGGGGACCCAGCACCTGTGACAGACGAGCTATTCGCGACCTCTGGCCCCCACCCATATGCGAGAGACGCCAATACCAACTCCTTGACCAGCAAACCTAGAGGATCCTGGGACCCATGTGGAAATGGGAACCAGCAACCAGCCAATATGCCTTTTCGCCTTGTCTTTCCCTGACAGCCAGAGCAGGCATACACTTGACAGAGAAGACTTTAACAACCGTGTTCAGTTTACTTGGGATGGTGAAAGAAAAATACAAAGAAAAGAACTATCAAGGTAAAACTATTCTCAGTGCATTTTACAAATGCAAAAGTGTTACATAACACCATGTGTCACCAGAAGACTTTCCAGTGACAGGTCTCTGCTTGAGAAAATAAGTCCCATGGCTCCTTGGCACCTCCAGGCAAACAGTGGAGGCAGCTTTAGCGTTTCAGGCAGACAGGGCATGGAATCCCTTCTGGCATCCTTGGAACTTCAGATGGTGGATCCGGGGCGCAGTTGCAGGTTGAGGCTCTCGGAAGGGCCTCTGCTCCTTCAGAGACTCCAGTGCTCCAGTGAGGGCAGCTTCAGGGCAGGCTGCTCCTGAGCCACAGGTATCTGGTCCTGGGTAGGCAATCCTGCGTCCCATCCCAGAGCGCTCTGTGTTGTGGGAACCAGATCATTTTTGGAGAAGTCCCAGTGAAGTAGTCAGCAAGAAATGAAAAACAGGTCCCAGCTGAACTCTTGGCTGTCCCAGGAAAGTTCGCACAGGTTGGGATGGAAACAGAGCGACCAGGGCCCAGTGTCCTCCATGCTCAGGGCTAGTGACTTCTGGTGCCCAGACTCCATGTCTTGGAAACCCCGGGTCTCCAGCACACAAGGAAAATGCTGCTCCATCATGCCCATCTCACAACTGGTGACACAAAGAATCTGGGATTCAGAAACTGCCAGCATTTGGGTTTTTATACTCATCTGGTCTATTGGGTAGTATTTACCAGAGAACAAGAAACTGAGTTTCAATATTAATCCTAGGGTGAGATTGCATTAGAAGACAGAATTAATGATGTTGCATAAAATCCTATTACTTGTTAAAATTATCTGGAGTTACTTCAGACTCGAGGCATTGATTTAGGGATGAAACAGAAACAAAACTACTGCAGGGCCTGTGGTGGGAAAGTTGTTTTGAGGGACCCTGGTTAATAGGAAGTTTATTATTGCCTCCAAATCACATTGTCAGCCCTGGAGTGGAGACTGGAATCTTGTTCTGGCTGCAGAGAAAGCTTTGGTGGTGAGGGGCACAGCAGTAGGGGAAGGATGTCGAAATATTTGGGATAATAGTGAAGAGCAGGGCAGGAGTAATTTCCCAATTCATTTTGTTTGCTTTATTTCCTATTTATTTTTATTGGGGTAAAACTCACAAACATTTATCATCTCAACCATTTTAAGTATGCAGTTGTGCAACTTTCACCACCATCTGTTTACACAATTGTTTTCATCTTTTAAAAGTGAAGCTTTGTCTTTAAACAATAACTTCCCCTTCTTCCTTCTCCCATTACCCAACAACCACCACTCTACATTTATCTGAAACATTTGACTAGTTTAAGTACCTACGCTGAGTAGAATCATGCTGTACTTGTCTTCTTGTGACCGCCTTACTTCTCCTAGCAAGACGCTCTCAAGGTTCATCCATGATGTAGCATATGTCAAAAATGTTTTTCCTTTTTCAGGTCCAACATTCCATTCGATGGATATATCATATCTTGCTTATCCACTTATTTGCTGGTGGGCACTTCTTCCTTGTTTTACCTATTGTGAATAATATTGCTGTGTATAAGGCTGTATCGCCATCCCTTCAGATCCTGTTTCAATTCTTTTGGTTATATATCAAGAAGCAGAGTTTCTAATCATGTGGTTATTTTCTTTTTAATTTTTGGAGAAGCAGCCATGCTGTTTCTCATTTATTTATTTTGGCAGTAAACTCAACAGTTTTCTTTTAGCTAAATCCTCTTTATGAATGTGTTTTGTTTCTTTTCCCAAAAGCCATGAAAGAAATACATGGTGATTCTGAATCCTTAGTCAAACCACTGCAATTTAGAGTTGTCTTTCCAAGGATTAAGTTCAATCTCCAGTTATATCAAAAAAGTAAAATGTCCATGGTCATAAGATAAATAACCTTTAGATGTTTTTTAAAATTTTTATTATAAAGATGAGGGGTACATTTCAGGGTTAGGTATATAAACATTGATCATGCAGGTACCCTTGCTGATGAGGTATGCACCTCCCTCCCCAAGAACTACCTCCAGAATGAGCTAAGGGTGTTTCAGTAGATGTGCAGGAAATGATCACAAAGTATGACCATCTTTTCTTTTAAGGAGGTAAAAAAGGTACCATTCTTTCCACTAATCTGCTCAAAATGTTTAAGATATGGTCCAACTTTATAGTCATTGTCATGCTACCTTATGTGCATACCTCCGTCTAGAGGAGCCGAAAGGAACTGGTGCTATACTGTGTACTGCTGCAAAAGAAGCTGCCCAGCAGGTGTTTGCCTGGATAATGAGGATTTCTCTTGGGAAACCCTACTCCACTCTGTGTTATAGTCACTCAGGCACTCTTCTCTCCCTACAAAGCAAGTATCCACTGTTCACACCTGAAAAGACCGATCCCTGAAACTTCATGCAGAAATACTAAAGTCAGCTTCCCAGATTTTCACTGGAGAGGTCCTATAAATCACCTTCTGATTGGGTCTCCTCCTACTTTAAAGATCCATTCTCCAGACACCTGGAATCCACTTACAGAAATCCCTGACATTTCTGGTCTCAAGAGAGTCCTCAATAAAATTTTTAAAATAAGGTTCTACATTTACTAGTGTAAATATTATTTGCTCCTTGTATCTCTAGATGCAATACTGCAGTTGGACTGTGAAGTCTCATCTCTCTGGATCTGGCACTGGAGAGGACTCTTTGGAAGCTGCATTATTTTTCTGATGCTCTTTCAATGAAAGTACATGAATTTTATCTTTCATTAACCAAAAAACGTAAACTGACTCCATTGTGTAGCCACTCACTAGCCTTGTGACTTTGAATATGCCTCTCCAGGTGTGAACAGTGAGTGGATACTGTGCTGCAGAGACTGGGAAGTGCCCAGATGGTCATAACACACAGAGTATGGGGTTTCTCAGTGGGGATCCACATTAACCAGATAAAGACTTGCTGAGCAGTCCTTCTTGCCAACAAGTTATTTAAGTTATGGGAATCTGCATTTTCTTATTTGTAGAAAGGACGTAATAATGACATTTAACCAAATGGGATAACAAAGATAAAATGGCAAACACAATGCCTATCATGCAGTAAGTTATTAATAAATATCACATACAATGACTATTATCTACTATTGTCCCTGGAAAGAGATTTGGGGACAATGGCAGCCCAAACATGGTGAATTCAGATACCTGGGCCATGTAGGCTGGTAGTTTCAGCACTAGGATTCTGATATGAAACTTCTATGGTTTTTAACCTTCTTCACTTTCAAAACTTAGTATAACACTTGCTTCATTTTGCTCATTAGTATGACGGTATAATTACAGTACTCGGCATATCCATGGGCTTAATGGGTACACTCACTTAGGCATAGTCTAGCAAAGCTAAACTCAATTACCATTATTTAGGATTTTATTTTAACTGCTCCTTTCTAGTAATTATAGGGGGCAAGGTATTTACTAGCTTCTTTCACTCTATCTCTTTCTAAACTAAATTATCCCCACTCGCTTTCCATCTTTCCTCTTGTCAAGATTTTCTGAGCCACCCTCATTGGTATCATATCCAGGAAATAATCCTTGGCCATTTCATGGTGAATTGAAAAAGCATTGTAATTGTCTACCTATTTGGTCACAGGATGGTATTTTTTTGCTATTTTAGACTGCATACTTATACCTCCAGTTATGTTTACCTTGTAAAACATACATAAATCCCTTGAAGAATTGATTTTAATGAATGTTAGGACACTGCTATGCCTTTATTTACATACATTAATTTTCTGTTTGATTTTTTTCTCTAAGGAAGTGTATGTAAGGAAAAAGACAATCACTGAAGACAGAATGCTGGAAATTCCTGTTTGCTTTTTTGTACCATTTATTTTCTAGTTTCCCAATAAATTAATCAATGTGGGGGAAGGGAGGAAATAACCTCTGAATGGTCTGCTAAAGAGAAATATGTTACCGTCTTGCTTGCCAATAACCACCAATAGCTGTCATATGCTTCTATAATGTCTATTCAAATGTTTAAGTCTAATCCTCTTAAGATCTGCATATTCTACCCCTACAGTTTAGCCACAAAACTCTGTTTTATCAAAACAGACCTGGAGTAAGAAGAAGGTGAATTGCCACTTATTTATCTCAATTCACATAGACAGTCCTACCTTTCACATGGGAAAATGAATGACATGTTACAACCTACTGCCCCGGACCAGAAATCATCAGGCTTATACTACATCTGGAAAGCTACCTACTTGCCTGTCTAAAGTCCTCTACATTCTAAATTCTAAAGAACATCTGGTACTAGTATTTCTTAAAAACTATGGTGCTACTGTATTATTCCTAGCTGTATTCCCTATCATGATATGGATAGAATTGTGCAACTGTCTTTTTCATCTTATTATCTTTGCCACCTTTTTTTAGTGCAACATCATGAAATCACTCTCTTTAACAACTGTTTATATCCTTTGGTTGGAGTGCAAGACATTTCTATCTTTACTTTCCTATTATTAGATATTATCCAGTTTTTACTTTTTACCTCATGTTTTTTTCATCTAGTAAAACATTTTTGGCAGATACATTGCTAGATATAAAATATCTAGGTTGCAGAAAGTTTCTGCATTATACATTTAATGTATATAGTCTTCTTGCCCTTCAAAATATATTAGCAATAGAGTCAGCTGTCAGTAGACTCAAACAATTATATTTCTACACCACTCTTCTAACCACACAGGAAGAGTTCTTCTATCCTGAGAATCTTTATTCCAGTCTTCTACTCAGCTATGAAGACTCCATGTTTCTCCCGTAACATTTCTCCCAGCTAGAACTTCTAATCTTTTCACTTCTCTGCCTATTCACTCATTCTCTTTCTGTTTTATTATTTTTCACTTATATTTCTACAGTTGTATATTTTTTCTGGCTCAAGAAAAACACGTGGCTTTGAAGGGAAGCACCACACTCAGACCTTTTCTTTCTGGTCTTCAAATCATCTCTGGCAATGAACATGGAGCTGACCGTGCTCTGAATGGTTTTTTGACTGTACCTTTGCTCTTTCACTAGGATGTAAGGGTCATGAAAGCTACAGCTAGTTCTTTTTCCTGTATATGCGTGTTTGGCTCCCTTCACAGCACCAGGAACGAAGTAGGGTACCAACAAATGTTTGTGAAATGTTGGGATAAATCAGTTACATAACAGTAAAGAATTATATCTAATCAATGAATACTATATTGATATCCATTGATGCGTTTGGAAAAAGAATGTTTGACTCAGATAAGCATACATTACAATTTCACCAAGAATGTTATGAGAATAAAAATCATTTATAGAATAATTACACCAAAGAAGGCATCATTTTATATGTGTTTCTATATAAATATCCTTCTTTCAAACTATGAAAAAATAAAAAATAATGATATTAATAAATACCTGAGAAAATTATTTTCTGCCAGGCACTTTTTGAACATTAACTTTTACTATGAAATATATTCATGAAAACAACTTTGTAAACTGAGAGCCTAATTAAATTAGATAACTTGCTGAAGATCACTCATCTAGAAAGTCACAGAATTGTTCTGCAGCTTAGTAAGTCATTGGAACCTGATACTTTAGTATCGTGCTATTACATAGACACACACAAATTCTGAAATATCTTAAATTTAGCAATTCTATATTTGAAGACAAAGTTGGGAGAGTGAAAGACCACATTAAGAACTGAGCAACTACCCCAGCCTGCTCCCCACTAACATCCTTAGTGTTCCACTGGGCATACTGACAAGCACTGCTGTGGTGGCAGAAAGGGATCTAGTCTCTGGTCCAGGACTAGCAACGGGTTTGGGGTAATAATGAACTTCCTATAAATCAGGGTCCGGGAAAACAGTTTTCCCTCCCCAGGCACGGCAGGTCTTTTTCTTTTCAGCCCCTAAAGCAAACTATTTGACTCCAGATAGCTTTGTCTCAAATGATAGGATTTTATGCTAATCTCATTAATTTCATGTTCCGATGCAATTTGCTCCTGATATTAAGGTTCCCACTCACCTTCCTGCCATGTGATTTGGGTGGCCCACGAGGCCCAGAAGAGTAGAAACTTAAAGATGGTGACTTCCAGATCCCATAGTTAGTGCCTCCTAGGATGAGACAGTCGCGATGGAGCAGCAGTCTCCCTGTGGTTTGTGGCAGGCTCCAAATTCTGCGGCTCTGAGTTCAGTACATGTGTCCTAGACACTCCTTTCCTGCCCTTACTATTGTGAGTTCTCCTGGGACAGCCAAGAGGTCCACTGCGAACCTGCTTTCCACGCCTTGTGGTCATCTTCTCTGAAATTACTGGCGAAGCAATTATTTTCCCAGAGCTTAGAGTACCTTGAGTAGGAGCACAGACTCGCCAGCTCTGGACCCGCCACCTGCGACCCACAAGGAGCCACAGGCGCCTTCAGGCTAGCAGGCTACAGGCTAGCAGGCGCCTTCAGGCTAGCAGGCCCAAAGGACGCCTGTACCCGCAGCCTCCTTTGCAAAGTGCTTCCCGCTCGAAGAGGGACGTCTTTGGAGCTGGAGTTGTCCACCGGAGGAGATCCTTCAGAGCGAGAGTCTACTTACTGTCCCTAGGAGCCACCAATACAAATTCCTGGGCTGCTGGTGGTCAAGTGTGAACATTTGGGTCCTTATCCCCTAAGGTTATCCCCTGTCTCTGCTGCCCACCTTTGAAGCCCTGAGACTTCTGCCGAGACCCTCCACAGGAAGATCTTCTTGTAATAGATGTTATGGTAACATTTAAGCGTTGATTCTAATGCAATGAGATTTTGCCTTCAAATTGTTTGTGTTTTTTTTTTCTCCTTCTCAATAAAACTACACAAATGTGAAATTTATTGACACCTGTGCTTCTGCACTTTCTTTTGGGTAAGGATAGGGCCAGGGTGGCCGATTGTTTGTTCCTGGACCACCAAGGAACTTGATTCTTGGCTTTGCTGATTGCAGAGCCAAAGTAGTGAGTACCATGCACAGAGGTTCAACGTGAAAGTAGGCCAGGGTCTTGCGATCCAGGTCACTCTTAGCAAGTAGGCCTATGGATAACCAGCAAACATGCTGCATGCCTGGGAACTTAGTCTAGGAAGTGTGCTTGGCACTTCTTCCCTCTGAAGAAGGTTTGGACAATTCTGTCTAAGACCTTGATAAATTCACTCATGAGTTCTGGAAATTTTCTTCTAGATGCTGGGATTTTTCTACATAGACTCATGTTCTGCCATTATGGACAGTTGTATTTCATTTCCAATTTATATGACATTTAGCTCCTTTTCTTGGCTTATGGCACTGACAAACAAATCCAGTATCTTGATGAATAGAAATGGTGAGAGTGGACTTCTTCACTTTGTTTCTGATTTTAAGGAAAAAGCATTGAGTTTGCCACCATGACATAAGATATTATTTATATATTTTTGTAGATACGTCTCCATCTGGATGGGAAAATTTCCTTCTATTTACATGTTGCTGAGAGTTGGGTTTTTATTTTGAATTATGAATGATTGGTAGCTTTTATTAGAAACTTTTTGTGCATCATTTAATAGGATCACTTGTTTTACACTTAGGATATTAATAGGGTGAATGATATTGACTTTTTTCAGTCTTACATTGAGAATAAACCTTACTTGGGTATGATATTATTCTTGAACATATATTTCTGATTTATATTAGCTAGTATTTTGGTGAGGATTTCTGCAAAATTAATCAGTGAAATAGTAAGAACCTCTAGGTTTGTTTTTTTTTAAATCATAAACTATCAGTTACAAGAATACGTAGATAATATGAGATGAGTTGGGTAGAGTATGATTTTGAAGAATTGATCTATTTTATCAACTTGTTGAATTCTTCAGTACAGAGCTGTTTTTAGATAATTTTAAAAAGTTACCATTAGGACAGGCTTTGGTTCATGCCTATAATCCCAGCACTCTGGGAGGAAAAAACCAGAGGATTACTTTAGCCTAGGGGTTCAAGACCAGTCTGGGAAATATAACAAGACCCCATGTCCAAAACAAAACAAAACAGAAAAGTTATTGTGGGATGTTGATCAAAATGAAGATACTGATGACAGATGTCAGTTTGCCCCTTCCGACTGCACTGAGGAGCTATTTTTGTTCCCGGGCTTCTAATTCAGTTTAGGCACCAGTCATTTAGCAATATGGAAGAGTAATGGAGCATTTATTCCCTTCCGTTGTCCCAGCTGGGCCTCTGGGGAACAAATAACTTCAAAGTCAAAATTCTGTGGCGTGCTTATTTAAAAAAATTAAAATTTTGTTTTAAAGATGTGGGGTACAATTCAGCATCAGGTATACTTGTGGTCATCATACAAGTAAAGTTTGAGCTCCCTTTGGTCCCCACTTGGCCTGGTTTGAGATTGGGTACCCTTATTGATGTTGTGCCCCCCTCTAACCCCAGCAGGTCCTGCTACTGCCAATCCCTTTCTTATAGTATTATAGTAAATGTTCAGTGACTGCTTTTGAGTGAGAACATGTGGTACTCTGTTCTTTGTTACTGTGATAGATCACTGAGTATGATAGACTCTAAATCCATCAAAATTGTTGAAAAGTCCACGTTTCTTTCAGCACTTTCTTGATTTTGTTAACACCACTCATTCGCTTGTCCCTATTGACCCACGGGTGGTAATATTCTCTTCTGGTGCCAGGTCTGGAATGCTTCCCACCCCTTGTTGGTTTCCATTAATCTGCCCACACCTGCCAAATATAAGTAGTCAGTCACCTTTTAAATTAAATTATTCTCAACTACCCCTTTAGAGTGTGTATCTGTTTAATGCAGCAATATGGATAATATATGTGCCACTGACAAGTATAAACCACTCCAAAATATTCAGCAAAGCAAAAATATTTTATCCTGAGGTGTTTCAGAATTTGGACATAGAAAAATATTGCAGCAGACCAAACTGACATTGTGTTTCTGCCAAAGCAAAAGAAAAATAAGGAGACTAGGATATCATGGAAGCTGGGTAATGATGTTTTCTATATAAAATGCTGGTGAGAGTTTGAGGATTGTGGGAATAGGAAAATGAAATTGTGGGAATGAAAGCTTCAATGCACAGGATTCACTGGGAAGTGCAAGCTGAAGGTAATGAATAATGAATACATGCAATTTTTATGCTAAACTTTTAGCTTTTTATTTGAAATTAATTAAAAACTCACCAAAGTGCAAAAATAAATTGCAGAAATCCAGCACACCTTTTATCCATATTCCACAATTTGTAATAACATGCCACACATTTGGTTCCCTTTCTCTCTCTAAAAAATTTGAGAACACCCTGTAAAACTTATGGCATGTATACTTTAATATTTAGTGTGTATTTTCTAAGAACAAGTATATTCCCTTGCATAAACCCAGTACAGTTAACGAATTTAGGAAACAACCTTGCTAAAATACACTTATGTATGGTAAAATACATATTCCAATTTCACCAGCCTTTCTTTAATGCCCTTTATAGCATTTATAATCTTCCATTTCCCATTTCAGTCCAGAATCAAATATTACATTTAGTTTTCATATATATATTCTTTTTTATTATGGACAATTCCTCATTAAGGCCATTCTTTCATGACCTTAGCATTTTGAAGAAAATTGACCAAGTGTTTCATTGACTAGTCCTCGATTTGGGTTTTTCTAATGTATCCTCATGATTAGATCCAGATTATACATCACCTGCTGCAATGTTGCAAAAGTCATGTTGTATAAGTTCATGGCATCATATTTAAAAGTATACTATAGCCGGGCTCGGTGGCTCAGCCTGTAATCCCGCGCCTTGGGAGGCTGAGGTGAGTGGATTGCCTGAGCCCGCGGGTTCGAGACCCACCTGGGCAACTTGGTGAGACCTCATCTCTACAGTAAATCAAAAAATTAGCCAGGTTTGGTAGTGCGTGCCTGTAGTTCCAGCTACTTGGAAGGCTGAGGCAGAAGGCTCGCCGGAGCCCAGCAGGTCGAGGCTACAGTGGCTGGGAGTGGCCACTGCACTCCAGTCTGGGCAACAGAATGAGACTCCAACTCAATAAATAAATAAATAAACAAACAAACAAACAAATAAATAAATAAATAAAGTATACTATATCTCACTGCTCACTGGTGATGTTAATTTTGATCATACTAGAAAGATGTTTCATGTCTCCACCGAAAAGTTACAATTTCCTCCCTCTCAACTAACAACCCAAGGGGCAGGGGGAAATAATGCCACGCTGCCAAATGTGACCACACAGTTCCAGGATTCAGACTTGTGTGGCAGCTTTTATCTTTGGCTTACACCGCCACTGGACCTATGTCAGCAATCCTGGGCTCTGAGCAGTCCTCAGAGGCAGGTAAGCCTCAGTGACCCTGAGTTTCTGGCAGGACCCTGAGTTTCTGAATCTAATCAGAAACTCTAGCAGCCCAAGGCTTAGGGACCATGTCAGGCAAACTTCCTAGAATCTCTGAACAGGCTGACTGTTGAAGGGCTTTGCCAGATAAAGGAAGTCTGTAACACTAGAACATGAGTCTGTAACTACGAGTATGAGTATTTAAATGTGTAGACATTGATGTATCACAACAAGAAACAAAAACAAGAAAATATGACATCATCAAAGGACAAAACAAAGGGCCAATGACCAACCCTAAAGAATGGAAATATATAAGCTGCTTCACAAATAATTCAAAAAAAGGTTTTATAGAAGCTAATCAAATATCATGAAAAAGAAAAACAGTTCAATGAAATGAGAAAAACAATAAGTGACCAGAACAAAAAATGTAAGAGGGATTGAAATTTAAAAAAAACCCTAAACTGAAAAATATAATTAAACAATAAAAAATACAATAAACACTGTCAACAGCATATTTGATCAAATAGAAAAAAATTCTGTAAACTTGAAAACATTGTTTGAAAATATTCAGAGAATAAGAAAAGATAATGAAAAATAACAAAGTTTACAGGACTTATGAAATAGCATCAAGAGAACAAGTGTTCAAGGCATAGAAACCATGAGAAGAAAAATTAAAAAGTAGAACGCTGATTTTTAAAAATAGTAGCATAAAACCTTCTTAAACCTGGGGAAAGATGTGCATACACAGGTATAGGAAAGACTCCAGTCTCCATAAAGATTAAACTCAAACAAGACTACTCCATGACATATTAAAATCAAACTATCAAATATTCAAAATAGAGAGGATTCTGAAAGCAACAAGAGAAAACAAGTCAATAACATACAAGGGAATTCCAACAGGGCTAGCAGCAGACTTTTCAGTAGAAATTTACAGGCCAGGAAAGAGTGGGATGATATATTCAAAGTGATGAAGGGGAAGGGGATCCCTTTCAAATTAGAATACTGAGGCAGAAAAGTTGTTCTTTACAAATGAAGAAAAATGAAGACTTTCAAGGACAAACAAAACCTGAGTAAGCTCATTACCAACAGATTTGTCTTGCAAGAAATGCTAAAGGGAGTTCTTCCAGATAAAAGATGATGATACTAATGAGTAAAATGAAAATATCTGAAAGTATAAAATACATTGGTAAAAGTAATTACACAGTCAAACCCAGAGTAATTCATTACTGTAATGGTGGTTTACATTTAGTATGAAGGTAAAAGACAAAACTATTAAAGATAATAATAGCTAAAATAACGGGTTAAGGGCTATGCAATAGAAAAAGATGCAAATAACCAGAACCATGTACATCTAAAAACTTGATCTCATAGAAATGGAGAACAGATTGGTGGTTACCAGGAGCTGGGTTGATTAGGGGAGGGGAGGATAATGGTCAAAGGTTACAACCTTTCAGTTAGATAGAAGAATAATTGCAAAAGATCTATTGTACATCACTGCGACTACAGTTAATGATATATTGTAGTAGTGAAAATTGTTAAAGGAGTAATGTTTAAAGTGTTGTCACCAGTAACATAACTCTGTGAGGGGATACATATGCTCATTGGCTAGGATTAGTTATTCCACTTTAGGTTGGAAATGATAAATACATATAATTTTATCAGTTATTTAAAGACATTTAATAGAAAAACAGAGAGAAAAAGAAGTTGCTAAGGACCAGTGGTACTGTCACTGAGACCCACCAAGCTTGGACAAATTCGCCATGCCTTGACCCAGGACAGGCTGGTCAGAAGACCCAGTGGTGCTGGGACCCAGCAAGTGCCCAGTGTGAGACCCACCTGTGCAGCTAACAGCAAAGTCTTATTGCCACAAATCCTTTCCACCAAGCGACTGCCAGTTCAGAAAACTACCAGGCTTGGAGGAATGTATGGTGCTGCTGTGGAGACAACGTCAACTCGGTGAAAATACAAAAAGAAATTACACGGACAGAAAAACGACGGCCCAGGGCTACTAGCGAAAGCATGAAAAGAGCTCCAGGTTCTGTGCAAGCCACAGTTTGGGTTGGCCAGAAAACAATGCTGCTGGGAAGGAGAAAGGAACTTGCTTACAGGCCCCGCACTGAGAAACGCTGTGTTAGGCGCTAAGCCGAGAACCACTGGCTTAGGCAGGAGAGGGCCGCCAGCGAGTGCTCGAAACTGGACTCTGGTGGGGCTGAGACAGAACTTGGCTCTTTTGGGTAAAAGCATGTCAGGGGCAGGAAGCTGAGTGGTGACACTCAAATATCAGTCGAAGAAACTCATGACATTAAATAAATCAAATACGGGATCAAATTTCTAAAATGCAAATAGAAAAAACTCAAGAACACATTACTAAAACGCACTGAAAGAAAATTAAAATGCAAAACACACCAAGAAAGAACCACACGAGAAGAAACTGCACACACTGTAAATCAGTACTGCCCTGTGGATACAGCTGTTGCACCCCGCCCAGTCCTGCTATGCCTAAGAGGGCCTCCTGAAACAAGACGTCTCAGGGTAAAACAGTACCTGCTAAGCCCAAAAAACCATTCCCTGACTTCTAAGACAGGTAAAATTCACAGGCATAGGTAGCTAACACAGGTGACACACTGCTCTTTGAAGGAGGTAGCATGGTCACCACCTCCGAGAAACAGCGAGCTTGGCTCAACTGAAACTGCGACTGAGAAAATGCAACTGGGTGCACCTCCCTGAAAATACTCTCAAAGCGCCACACCCAGGACCACAGGTTGCTGGCTGCAACATGGTTGCACAGAGGGAGTAGCAGTGCAGGCCCCAGGAAACAACCAGCTCTTTACAATGCAAGAGCACAACTAAAGCAAAATTGGTTATTATGAAACCAAAAGTTACTGATAGTAAAACATAGTAGGCATGGCTTCCTGGTACTGGTTTCAACTAAAGCCGGACTTGCAAGAACTAAGAAATCACATCCACTGGGACACTTAGAATCCAATGTGTTCCTGTACTTGACTAGTTACCCTAAGAAATCCCTGAACTGAGACTTGCTCAGAATAAGAACTCCTGAAAACAGGATTGAGAAGTATCAGCAGGAATAAATCAATACGTGTTTCACTTATATTATGTTGCTATGGCAGACAAATCACAATCAAGGCTGTATTCCAGCATGCAGGAGGTTTACAAATTCTGACAAGGCAGGTGAGGCCACCCAGGACTTACTAAACTTGCTACTCCCAGCTGGGCATGATGAAGTAAGTGGTGGGACTCCTATAAACCATGCTACACTATGCGTTCAAAGAAGGAGTGGGGTAAGGACTGCTCGTCATGCTGCTCATCCCCAAGAAATGTTAGGGACTGGCAATCTATGCAGTTGTGTACACACAGATAATCGTGCAGTTCCCCATGAGAAACAGCAAACTTAAAATTCCTGAGTTTGAAACATAATGAAATGTTGTACTTAAATATCAAAAGAAGATGTAAAAATGAAAGTAAAGTTAGCTAAATTTAAATTATAGAAACATAAACAATGAAAAAAATTAATTTTTAAAGCATGTTATAATATATATATGGATATAAAAATATATAAGAACACAATAACAGGAAGCTAATGAGTAGGAAAAGCAACAATTTGAAAATTAACATGGCAAGATTAAGACATATATGTGAAAACCCAAATCCATTTCAAGTAAATTTTATTTATTAATAAGGAGACTGGGGCACTTCAAAGGGTGCTCATTGTCAGAGGTCTCCTGTCCTGCTGCCTGTCGCGGGGGTAGAGCAGCCTGGCCAAGGGGAGCAGCTGGGGCAGTTCTGTCTCTGCATGGTCGGCCATGGGCCACAGGACCCCTGAGGGTTGGGCAATACTTGGTCCCAGGTGCTCTGGGCTCTGGGAAGAGTCCATGTTGAAGGTTGACCCCACGCAGCCACCAAGGAGTCTGGAGCACAGTTCCCCCATCCCAGCTGACCAGTGCACTCTCTCTTAGGACAATGGGAAGGGAGCGGCCACACTCATAGCCCTCCATGCTCAGGTTGGGGTGGGAAGTGAGGGGGCTCTGGCGCCACCTCTGGGGAATTCCAAGTTCACCTGGCACAGCCTGGAAATGAGTTCCCTTGCTCAAGTCTTGGACCAGGAGGGCGCCAGCATTTGTGCCCATTGACCAAGCAAAGCCTCAGCCTGAGAATCTGTGGTCCCAGACCAAATGGACTGGAGGCAAGCCAGGGTTCATAAAACTCAAGGAATCACATGCAAGAAAATTGGTAGGTGAGTGGAACACAATAAAATTCTTGAAAGAAAATTCACTTCAGAAAAGAGCCAAAGAATCCATGAGTTTTGCACTGTACCAGCCCATCAGATGAGATTTCTTAGAAATTGAGTACAGATAGGACAGATGAAAGGTTGCAAGATTAAGCCTCAAGCAGATCCAGCAGCTAAAGGGATAGGAGGAATAACAGGAGATTAACATATCACCCTAGAAAGTACTATGAGTTGGAAACTTGGAGTCAGTACCATCCTAAAAGTCAAGTGAGGAAAGTGTTTTGAAAACCGTTGTTCCTTAGCCAGGCATAATGGTGCACACCTGTAGTTCCAGCTGCTTGGAAGGCTGAGGCAGAAGGATCACCTGAGCCCTGAAAAAAGAAAAAAAAAATTATAGAAAGAACAAAAATAAATATTTCAGACAGAAAAACAGCAAGAGATGAAAACGGAAATGAAACAGACACTAAGTAAACCTTACAGAGAACTAACCGTAAGGAACGCAGGGATCAAGAGTGATTCAGGGACCAAGAAGCCACCTGTGCCTGGGAAGTGAGCATTACTGCCATGAAAAAACCATCGACCAGGGCTCTGCACTACCAACAGCTTGCTGACCCAGCACCTGGCCCTGGCTACTGGGGCTCAGCACGCGGAGGCACCAGCACTTCGTGGGGTTGTTGCCCGAAAAAATACCTGTTGGGGCACGATCAAAGGAGCTGCCCTGGAGAGACTGTGGGCACTGAGGGAGGAGCAGCGCTTCCATCCAGAAACGCCAGGCTTGCAGGAACCAACTGGCCCCGCTTAAATATCTCTTGTGACAGAGCAGCACGAGCTGACCAGACTAGGGAATTAGAGCAGGTGCAGATGCTCTCAGCAATCACCGTTCTGCACTGGGAAGCAGCGGTCAAGGAGCTCCCAAACCACACAAGGCCAGCTGAAAGACCCTGGCTCAGCACTGCTGGAGAAGAGTTAACTGGAGCGCCAGGCACGCCGACTGTGACAGTCACTGGGTGTCCCACAGGCCAGAAGGTGACCGCATGGAGTGTACAGAAACTGCGCCAGGAGCAAACAGCAGGGAAACAGCCAGAAAACCCTCAGGTCAGTGCAAGGAGTGTGTGGCCATGACGATCGTGATCCAGGTAGTGGCAATGCCATGAGGTGCTGCCTCTTGACTACACACGTGGGGATGCGACAGGGAAACATGCGGCTACGCAACAGGGGAGGCATCACCACAGAAACATTCTGCTGTACGCAATTAGAGGTTTACCACTGTGAAACCTCCAGGTCCACTCTGCTAGAAACGTCTACCAAGAAACGCTGGCCCCTAGCATCTATCTACCCATGACAGACGAAAATGCCACCACGGAGCACCTGGTGGTGCTGCGGTCAGCACTGGCCGTCACGAAACACGGAGCAGGTAAGGGACGAAATAAGCTCCGACTCATGACACCGACCTCAAGGACCAGAGTGCCCCAGCTTCTCCTGCGCCACTGGCAAAAATGCCGCTCACCTACCTGAAGGTCGTGACAGGAATTGAAGCCAGCGGCGATGAGACCTCACAGGCGCTGGCACAAAGCCAATGCAAAGTGCTAAGGAATCAGTCCAGTAGATGTTTATTGCTTCCGCCTTGTTAGGAAGTCCATCACAACCCGGTTCTTGTGCCTGGGACATTGGCATTCATTTGCCTTTCAAATTGGTTTCCAGCCTGACAGAATTAAGGTGAAAGTTGCATTATTCTGGAAGGCACTATGAAATCACCAGGAGAGTTTCCAGGACTGCAGAAGGGAGAAGGGAGAAGTTCCCTAGGGACAGAGTTCCCATTCCTGGCAGTTTGCATTCACTGTAGAAAGTTTCTCCTCAGGACATTCATACCCAGAAAAATTCCACCACTCATGTCTCTTCTCTTCCCCACTCAAAGAGGCATTACCTACTTTCAGAAGTCAGACTCCACCTGCATCCTAGAATCAGATCCCCGAGCAAATTCATGTTGGAGCTGGATTAAGATCCCAGGTCCTCCTGACAAGTTGGGCTGGGTGAGGAGGGCGCAGAGCTTCTTTACAATGACAGTTTTTCTAATTGTGTTTGCATGAGGTGCTGTGAATCACGGGGAGACTCAACATTGCTGTGATCTCCATACCTGATGAGCAAAGGGGTTGAGGTCATGCCACCATTTCCATTGTTTTTCACAGGACTCCTATCCCATCTTATGTGATTATGTGATTCTATGCCATCACTTCTTAGTTCTTTTCTTTTGCTCTGCTTTTCATAGTACTAATGAGATTCTTCTAGGTAGAAACTATTTCATTTTTATTGTGGATTTCTGTACTAAGACGACTTGGGACATATTACTTACACTTTTATATGCATATGTCTTAAATCTATGGAAGAAATATTAGTGGTGTAGCTCATTGTTTGTTTAGTTTTCATTACTGACTTGTTTCCATCCTCTTTACCAGGTACTTTTTTTTTTTGAGTTGGAGTCTCACTCTGTCGCCCAGACTGGAGTGCAGTGGCCACTCCTGGCCACCGCAGCCTCGACCTACTGGGCTCCAGTGATCCTTCCGCCTCAGCCTTCCGAGAAGCCGGAATTACAGGCATGTGCTACCATGCCCAGGTGATTTTTTTATTTATTGTAGAGATGAGGTCTCGCTGCCCAGGCGGGTCTCGAACCCACGGGCTCAGGCAATCCACTCACCTCAGCCTCCCAAAGGCGCGGGATTACAGGCCGAGCCGCCGAGCCCGGCTTACCAGGTACTTTTTGCTTGCTGTTTCTAACTCAGATATCTGCTTCTAATAAACCTCTGCCACCCATTCCATAGCTTCTGATCCATAGCACTCAGATTTCCATTCAGTCATCATTGCCACATGGAATAGTCCCCTTCTATTACTAAATGCATGAAGTATATCTAATAGTGACATCACTGAGGACTCTGTAACTGAAGACTCAAGAGCAGATACTTCACTAGAGCCAGAATCAAAATGATTGGAGAGAGCGCTTCCCCACTAAGGGATGGATGCCAGAGCTACCCTGCTTCTACTCACAGACTTCCCTGATTTTATGGCTGACAGTTTTATACCAGCAAATAAAGCTCCTTGGCCACTAGTTTCTGGGCACAGTCTAATGACATGCCTGAGACAAGAGTTTTCTCCTGTCCACCCTGAAAAGGGAAGGCTTTTTCTACACCAGCATTAGTATGACTGAGAAGGGTGACAGGTATGTTCTACCTTTGGCTCTCCTACAACCAGTATACTGAGCCAAAGCTTTCTTAAGCCAATGAAATGCAGTGGAGATGGCAGAGCATCAGGCAAATGTTAAGGTTATTATGGATACATAAGGTGATCCACTGTCCGTTTGAAGGTCTGGTTTTATAAACCTCCCCTCTGTCCTGTACTATTGGCCACAACTAGCTCTTGGCTAAAGCAACACAGGGATACTCTGAGCCCTGATGTATCTTGGAACTCAGAAATCACAAAATGAGATGGTGTTCCTAGATGCTTCTGCCCTGAAGTGCTGAACATCTTGCTTGACCTGTTCCTGAAGTCAGTGATTCCTTTCAGCAACGTGATGAGGTGGTAGTCCCATTCATATTTGATAGAAGGGGGTAGAAAAGAAAGGCACCTGATTTTGTCCCCCAGGCAGGAATAGGGATCAGAAAGAGGCGGAGCCCACTATACAGCTGGGCATGGGGGTGACCATTTTCCCACAACCTGCTTCCCATGCCTTGAACCTCCACCCTGCTCTCTTGGAGCCACATCACCAGGGTTGAGTTGTGCAGAAAGATTGGGGTAAATCAGAGGAAGCAGAAGGCATACTTGGGATTTGCTCAGGGCTCCTATGACAGGAAAAAGTCTGGGTTGGTAGGTGTGTTTGGAACAGGGTGGAGAAGGGTGGTTAATGAAGGAAAGGCCAAGGAGGTGGGGACAGAGAAAAACGCAAATTGCAAATGTCACAAGGCACCTGCCATGGGCTCCCATAGAATAGGATCCTGGACAATGGAGCACGAGCATTTCCTGGGCTAAGTGGAGTCCTCAGTGCTTCCCTGATTATGCTGTTTTTGCTGGGTCTGTTCTTAGAGTTGAGAGCAGGTGGGCAAGTTTAAAAATGAGCCATGGGTCTCTTGCGCAGCCCCTTTGCACAACACCCGCTCCCTGCTGTGCCAAGGGAAGACATCAAAGGGTCAACACCCCTCATGACCCATGCCTGTCCAATTACTGGATCCCAGTTCTTCTTGATTCCCCACCTGCATACAAACATAGAAGCACCCATGTTTTCTGTCTTTTCCCAAAAGGAAATAAACATGTGAGAAAAATAATTTTGAGTTGTGTTGGGAGCCAGCCTGGCGCCTGAACGTGGGACCTCAAGGTCAGCTTTCTTTTTCTTTTTCGGGATGGATAGGACCTCACCCAGCGTGCCGCGGACTCCTCTGTAGAGACAGGCAGAGCAAGGAAGGGTGAGCAGTTTAAGAGCCGTGATAGAATCATGGGCCAGAGTGAATCTAAAGAAAAGAACATGTCTACTAGTATTTTGAACATATTGTCCAATAGAGGAACCAGTTGGCTTGCCTTTTGCATTTTGTATGCCTTAGCTTTATGGAATATTATCCGAGATGCTTTAAATCCACAGCATGATTTCTCTAAAATTCCAGCCAAAAATAAAGACACTCCCCTACTGGCCGTAGCCTCGGCGCCTCCTTTGACGATGAATTTTTCCCCAAAGGAGGAAATGGAGTTGAAGGAGGAAGTGATTGGGTATTATAAGCTAAAAAATCCTGGTAATGTTGCCCAGGTACCTCCTCCCATACCCTTTACTAGAAATAAGGTGAAAACACCGAAATTCACACCTGGGTATGTGTCTCTGGCAAATGTAGGTATGCAGGGAGCCAGAAAAAAGGCTGAGAAAGAGGGAGATTTTACCTTGTCTTCTTGCTTTCCAGTAATTTATATGGAAGAAGGCACAGTAAACGAGGCACCTCACTGGGAGCCGCTACCATATAAATTAATTAAGGAACTTAAAGAGGCTTATACTCGGTATGGTCCTACAGCTCCTTATACTATTACTATTATGGAACAATTTGCCACTTGGTGGATGACACCACAAGATTGGCGACAACTTGCTAAAAGCTGTTTGTCAGGAGGAGCCTATTTACCACGGAAAACTGAATTTGAAGATCAGGTGAGGATCCAGAGGGCTGTTAACCAGCAGAGAGATCCAAATCAGTTTCATATTTCTAGCAATACGTTGTTAGGGAAAGGATTATATGAGTCAGTTGACAGTCAACTAATCTTACCCAAGGACGTTTTACTCCAGATAAATTCTTGTGCAAGTGACGCTTGGAAGAAGTTACCTATTAATTCTACTCAGACTACCTCACTATCTGATCTTAAGCAGAAAACAAAGAAACTTACAAGGAGTTTCTCTCTAGACTTACAACAGCAGTAAATAGAGTAATCTCTAATGCAGAAGCAGCAGATATCCTTATTAAACAGTTGGCTTTTTAGAATGCTAAGAGTACTTGCCAAGCTTTGATTAGACTGATTAGAAGAACAGGACAATTAACTGATTATATCAGGCAGTGTGCTGATATTAACCCTGCCGTTATGCAGGGTATGGCAATAGCTGCCACCTTGAAGGGAGAAACTTATGCACAAATTGTGCAGGGAATGCAAAATGGTAACAATAAATCAAAAAGCAGCTCGGTTTTAACTTGTTATAACTGTGGGCAGCCTGGCCATATTAGTAGGGATTGTCCAGCTAAACAAGGGTTGCAGGAAGCCCTGATACAACAGCCTAATGAGAGCTCTCGACCAAAGTCTCTGTGTCCTAGGTGTCAGAAAGGATTTCACTGGGTTAGGGATTGCAAATCCAAATTTCACAAAAATGGCACTCTGTTAACTAAACAACGATCTATGGTGCCAATTCCGGGAAACGGGCAGAGGGGCCAGTCCCAGCCCCAAATAACAATAGGGGCAGCTTCCAGCATGAACCCATTTGTTCCCTTTGTCCCATCTCAGAATTCATCAAAGCCACCCCAGGGAGCATAGGACTGGATCTCCGTTCCTCCACTACAACAATATTAACTCCAGATGTTCTAGTTACCCCAATTCCAATGGGAGTGAAGGGCCCTCTCCTGGATGGAATAGTGGGTATAATATTAGGAAGAAGTTCCTTGTCTCTACAAGGAGTTTCTGTGATTCCTGGACTCTGGTGGACTCTGACTACACAGGGTAAATCCAGGTACTTGTTGCTCCCATTGGCAAAACTGTACAATTTTATGAAGGTCAAAGAATAGCTCAGTTACTACTCTTACCCTATCATAAAATGGGCAAGTCTCTAACCGATAAGCCCAGGGGTGACTCTGGATTTGGCTCAAGCAATTTTGCTTTCTGGGTTCAGGAAATTACTAACTCCAGACCTCTAAAAGCTTTATATATTCAGGGAGTTAAAATTAAAGGCCTGCTAGATACAGGGGCTGATGTATTGCTGGGAAAGACTGGCCATCTTCCTGGCCAACACAAGTAGCCCCATCAGGACTCATTGGTATTGGTCAAGTGCTCTCTGTAGCCAAAAGTTCTCAAATCTTAATTGGACAGATAACAAAACTTTAGGAACCTTTTGTCCCTACATCATTCCTTCCATCCCCATTACACTTTGGGGACGCGATAATCTTGCTCAAATGGGCATGCTTCTGTACAGTCCAGATGATAAGGTGTCAGTGCAAATGCTAAAATGGGATACGATCCCTTAAAGGGGCTTGGAAAGAATGGACAGGGCATAAAAGGACCTGTTCAGGTTGTAGAGAGGAAAGACCGGTCTGATATTGGCTTTTCAAATATTGCCCTAGGGGCTATTGTTCCTGAGACTGATCCCATTACCTGGAAAGATGATAAACCAGTTTGGGTGAAACAACGGCCCATGCCCTCAGAGAAACTTAAGGCAGCAAGAGAATTAGTTCAACAGCAGTTGGAGGCTGGCCATATCGAGCCTTCTGCCAGTCCTTGGAATACTACTATATTTGTTATAAAAAAGAAATCTGGAAAATGGAGACTTTTACATGATCTAAGAGCCATTAATGCCACCATGGAGGCTATGGGTGCATTGCAGCCCGGGCTGCCATCTCCGGTTGCTCACAGGATGCGTCAACTCCTGTTTGGATTCCTGATTGATTTATTTGAAATGTCCCCACTAACCTGAAGACTGAGATGGGTGGAATGGACCCTGTAGATTCAAAGGAATAGATGTGGAGCAATGCCTACCAACCATTACATGCTGAACAGGATTTGCAATACTCGGCTAAACAAGAATTGCACCATCCACCCTGCCAGCCAGAGGAAAGAGGAACACTGACACACCAGATGAGAGAACTTTCATTGCAGAACAAAAACTTCCCTCTCAGATTATCCCAAAATCAAGACAACACACTATCAGATGCTGTCTAAAAACTATAACAACGTCTTCAGCGTCCGTCGTTCCCAATTATCAGCATGGGAGCAAATAGAATTTCTGGCAGAAGAAGCAGGAGATATGGTAACTTCACAACATGCTAAAAACGTAAACAAAATAAGGGTTTTCACTTCCTTTGTCCTCTCCTATTCCTCCTATAACTCCAATTCCTGCTTTCCCTACTACTCTTGTTTTTTGTAATCTGTTCTGTGAGTCCCTTCGCCTTCATCTGGGAAGGAAGGGCAGGCGTCTACGGCTGTGGCGCCTAGCTCTGACTTTCAGTCTTTCTCTTTAACCTTCGGAGAAGGGGCAAGTGCCAAAGGCCATGGCACCTGTCCCCAGCCTCCAATCTTTCTCTTTTACCTTCAGAGAAGGGGCGGGTGCCAAAGGCCACGGCACCTAACCCCAGCCTCCAGACTTCTCACCCCCCCTTTCTTTTCCACCCACATGTCTCTTCTCAAGCAGGTGGCTCAGACAAAGGACTTATGAAGGAAGCTCTTGTTCACCTCCCATTTGTTTCTAACAACACTGAGAAGGACTGGCTGATCATTTCACAAGATTCTGGATATCCAATATGGAGAGACTGTATTCATGACTCTAAAGTGGACTATTTTTTACCCTGTGTAAAACTCGACCTTATACTTCAAGGTTAGATGGGGAAAATCCCATCTCTGCTAGATGGCATATTAATGAATGGGTACCTCCAGTGTTAACATTGACCATAAAACATCAAAATGATGTTTATAATTTGTCTTGTGTATTAACTAATTGTTTAACTGTTGTTTCTTATAAGGAATTTGTTATTCTCAGACAGCCTCCTGTGAATATGGTTTAAAAACATTGTCAAAAAAGATTTTTGGAGTTATAGTCTTAATAGCTACTTTTCAGCTGTAGCATTACCTAAGGAAGTTCATACAGCTACATTTGCTGATCGGCTATCTAAAAACATTTCTATTACCATAGCTATTCAGGAAATCATAGACCAGAAGTTAGAAAGTAAGGTTAATGTTTTAGCAGTAGGGCAAGAACTTATGACCTTAAAAATAAAATTAGCTCTCCAATGTCACTCTGAGTTTAAATCTGTCCATACTTGGGACAGAGTAACTTGGAATTTGGAGCCATTCAGACCTGAGTATAGACCTTACTAAATTACATCAAGAAATTCAGGCATCATTTGCTAATCAAAAATCATTAATGTCTATACTCATCAATGTGGGAATTTGCAGAACAGTGATTCTTTTGTTGCTGTGTTTACTCCCAATCATCTTCAGAGTGCTAAAGAAGAGCAATACGGAGTTTCATGGTTTCGTGCTAAAAAATAAAAAAGGGGGAGATGTTGAGAGCCGGCCACAGAGGCCCACTAAGCATTAGGGATCAGGAAGGGCCGTTGACCCCGAGACCACTAGGATGCGTTTGGGAGCTATTGACCCCATTTCCTCCCCCTTTCTACTTAGCACTAACCAGATTAAGCTCCTGTGAACTCAAAACATAAAAACTCTGAGACCGGGATGAACACAAGCTAACTTTAGAAGCTCATTGCTTCCATTCTTCCATAAAGTGCAGTTTTGGCTTTCACACAACTTATAATTCAAACTCGGGTCACATCTAAGAGCCTTAGTATTGGTCACAGGCTTCTGGGTCATGATCTTAGGATTTATTGAAGTTGAATAAATGGATTAAGGTTTCATTGATGAGGTTATGAAATTATACCTGAAAGAACATCTGGTGGGTGGGGAACGCCCCTCACACACCCGACTGTGTATAAAAGACCAATTGTAATTCCCATTAAACAGCTTCTGCACTAGACAGGGGTCCAGTGTCTCTCTCTCTCTCTCTCTCTCTCTCTCTCTCTTTCTCTCTTTCTTCTTCCCCCTAATCGCCGACATTGTCTCCACCTTTGAGGTACCCTGAACCCGGCTGGAGCTGGTCTCCAGCAGAATTGGAGGACCATTTTCTTGGAAAGGGAAAGCCAAGAAAAAATGTCTACAGCATGCTCAGAAGGTACAACCTCTCTTATCTCATCATTTGAGAAAAAACAGGTTTTTTGGTAATAGGGATTATTCACAAAGGATCATCCAAAGAAGCACCTCTACAAAGGAAACCTCAGTGCCAGGGCATTAAAAACTGACAAGTGAGGCTGAAGGATGAACCTGTCCACTGTGACTAGGATCTGCTGATAGAAAGCTTAGAAACCCAGGAATAAATGCTGGTAGTAGGAGAAGGGTCACTCTAAGAAGGGTCTCCCCCTTCTGCGTATCAGGCTCCTGTCATCAGTTTCAGGAGCCAAGAATGGATGGACATGGCAAGGGAGATTGTAGAGGCAGCAGCAGGCTCTAAGGGGTAGGGGTCAGTAACCCAGTCTGCCTTTTCTGATTCTTTCTGTGCTTGGGTCCAGGACTAACTCCTCCTACCCCCTCCCTACCCCTCCTTCAGGGCATACTCTTTCCAGGACAGGCCAGCAGTTTTTTATATATACAGACTTGAAATGCACATAATGGGTTTGCCTGGAGGATCAGGGCCCTAGGGAGGCAGAAAATGTGGGCTGATAGGTGCATCTGAAAGAAGCTGAGGAGGAAAGGGTGTTTAGTTGCTAGAGAAAATGAGGGAGAGGAAGAGAAAGGGGAGGGTGAAGATGTCCCCAAGATCCTGAGCTGGGCTCAGTGGGATGAGGGGTCAGGGAGAGCCAGCAGGAGCATTTTCAGGGCCCAGTTGTGAACTCCAGGTTGTTGTCCCTTTGTCTCTGGGATGTCATGGTGGCTCTGTGTGGGTAGGTGAGGTGGACCACCATTCACGCAGGTCACCTCCCTGTGCACAGGAGGTGACAACTCCCTCTGCAGTCCCAGGCCAAGAAGCCTCCAAGTGGTTCATCTTAGTTTGGGTCCTGGCACCACACAGGCTTCCCACCTATATCCACACCCCCCACCACCCACCCTAGGAGCTTGCACCCAACAGTCAGACCAGAAACATGTGAGAAAGAATTTCACTTTGGTGAACAATTTTATTTTTTTTAAAGGGTAGCTCAGGGCATCATTTGCTCAACACACTGTGGCTACAGCCTCAGGGTTTGGACTTGTCCAAAAGAGGAGGTGTCCCGGGAGCAAGCACCCTGAGCAGAGGGTTGCAGAATGGAGGGTAAAGTCCAGAATTCACTGCTTCTGGGGTCCATGGGCAAATGACTCAGCCAGGCCATGGGGTTCCTGGACACCATCTGGCAATCCCTGCCGTCAGGAAGCTTGTGGACACCGAATGGTGAGTGCCAGGACTTCAGAATTCCTTGGGTTTTGATTGATTCAGGCAGTGGAAGGTTGGAGTGAGAGAAAGGGCCCAATTGTTGGCAGTATGTCAAAGTTCCTCTATTTCATAAAAACTTAACACATTATATTAAATTATGTATCTTCCCATATCTCAGAAACACCGCCTTGCTTTAGAGATGGAACATCTGGACTTCTCTGCTTGGTCTGATTTGGAAGTGGGAGCAGAGTCGAGGTAGCTGGCCATGATGACAAATCCAATCCCTCTGGGCTCATTGCCACTGGGCTGTGGTCTGGTCTCCTGAGCTGCTTCTCAGGGCCTTTGCCCATTTAGCACTTCATTCTCTCCCCCCAGGAATGATCTTGCTGTCCTAAGGAGTATACACACTTAAGACTTTCCCTGTTAAATTCATGGAAGTTGCATCAATTCATACATCTCCGGCAGCATGTGCTGTTCGGTTCCAACACAGCAGGTGATTGAGGTCATCTTTGAACTTGACTCATCTGATAGGAGCTATATTGTATTGCATTATGGCTTGTATTTGCAATTTTGAAACTCTGAACATCTTTTCATTTCCTTAAGAGTTGTTGATGTTCTTTTTCCTTGGATTATCTTTTCCAATGTTGTGCCCACTTTTGACTGCTTTTTAAATTTTATTTATTATAATTATTTTGTATAGAGATGAGATCTCACTATGCTGCCAGGGTGATCTCAAACTCCTAAACTCAAGAGATCCTCTCCCCTCAGCCTCCCAAAGTGTATCTCTTATTTTTATGTGGTCAGATTGACCAGTTGTAATGAATGGTGTCTGATGTTGTACCCAAGAAGTCCTTATCGACTTCAAATAGAAAAATAAAACATCCATGACTCATATTTGATTTTACCACTTTACTAATTAATACAACTGCAATCTCAGGATCAGACTTATGAACTCAACTAGGTCAATACTTACACAGGGCTGTGTGAACAATAAAAGTGTCATTGATCTTAAAATCCTTGGCGAGACTGAGACCCCATCTCTTCTGAATTCTCATGTGTCCTCCAAGTGGAGTGACTCTGGGGGGCATGGCAGGGACACAGGGCCAGCCCTGTAGCACTGCAGGATGCACTGTCCAGAGTTCTGCAAAGCCAATGACTCTGGCTCCTTGGAAGTCTCAGTCCTTGCCACCACCGACCTTGCTTTCCTACCACCCCAAGTTCCAGCTCCAAGTCTAGTCCCCAGCTTATAATCGGGACCATCTGTTCTTGAAGTCTTGGAGTGTCTTAGCCATCAGGGGGGTCATTTTCTTTGCAGCAGCAGGCTTCGCTTTTCTGGCTGCTGGAGCCAAGTTACCCTTGGTGGTGACTGGATCCACAGGAAGCTGCTTGTCAGGGGCGACCTTGAGACCCACGCCACTGCTGGAGGCTGTGTGGCTGCCCTATGTGGGACCCAGGCCATGCCTGGCCTCAGAGCTGAAACAGAGCATCTGGACCTGCTGGCCTCTGGGCCGAGCCTCCTGGCCAGCGCGGATGCTGGAGGTCACCGCCCACAGCCTTTGCTCCTAGGAATTGTGGTACATGTTGTGCCAGGACTCGTGTTCTCGCAGCAAGTGTCCCCTGAAGTCTCAGCGACAGTGCTCTTCCAACAAGCCATGGGTGTCCTCAGCCAGTACAGGGCATTGATGCTCCAGGCGCAGGAGCTGTTCTGGCATGCAGGCCTCAAGAGCGGGCTCAGAAATCAGATAGAAGCCTGCACCCGGGTGGCCCTGGCCTCCGGGATGCAAGACTGGTGCAAGGGTAGCTCCTGGACTTGCCTAGGACCTGCGTAGATCTACATCTTGGAGTTCACTCTGCATCCAGTGAAACCCATTTTCTCCTCTTCCTTGCCTTCCTCCTCCGCGGGTGTGGACAGCTCTGTTGGCTGTGTTTGCAGGGAGGTCACAGTTTCGAAGGTGGAGAGCAGATTCTCGCAGTCTTGCATCCAGGGTGGGGCAGGTTTTGGCAGCTTGAACACAGCCTCTGGGTGCTCCTCTGGCTTGTGTCCCTTGAGCTGGGGCAGTTTCTGCACCGAGTCCCAGTCCTGCCTGGTGCTTGTGGAGTTCCTGTCGTCAAGTCCCGCATTCTTCAGTGCAGGAGTGGGAGTTATCCACGTCTTCTTCTTCTTCCTGGGCAGTTGGTCATAGGAGAGGGCCTGCTTGAAGCTCAGGGCGGCCAGCTCCACAGCACCATCCATGGCTCCTGCCAGTTCACTAGCATGCCCAGATGGCTCCGGATTCCCCACACAACTCTCCTTGTTGCCAGAGAGCTTCTCCTGGAACTTGTGGGACAGGTCTGCTGCCCCCTGTCCTGTGTCCATGCAGCCTGGAGTGTGATTGGGCATAGTCTTGGGGCACTTCTTCCTCTGGTCTCTGGGATCTGAACTCCTACCAGGCCTCTGGGGCAGTCATTGGATCTCTGTCTTGCGTTCAGGGCAGCCCCTCTGAAGCTCCTCCCCTCTGGGAGTATTCCAGGGGCACTTCTTGGAAAGTCTCTTCTCAACATTACGGGGGCCCAGTCCCGGGTCCCGACCCTGGATCTCCAGCTGCTTCCACAGGCCGCCAAGTCCCGGGCAAGGCCGCCTACGCGCTGGTTCTGGCACAGGCTCTTCACCGTTTTCCTCACACCATCTCCGCCAGGATGTCCGCAGTCACGGGTAGGGCGGAGAGCCTCTCCAAATACTTGTGCAGCTTCCTGGGGTAGGTCTTCATGGCCAGGCGTGCCTGCAGCTTCTCCACCACCCGCTTCATCTCTGGTGCCTCCATGGTCCCTCCAACAGCAGGCCTGGGCGTGGCTCCCCAGGTCGCTGTCTGGTCTCAGGTTTCGGGACACGCAGGTTGGATGCACCAGTCCTCGCTGACCAAGGCCTTGCCGGCGTTGAGGTTGGACCCCTGGCCTAACGAGCTCTGCAGTGGGCTATCAAACACGAATGAATCGCCAGAGCAGAATCTTGATTTTATAGACCCACCCAGCACTGGGGCTTCTGACACGCCCTGATACCTGTCGGGTCCCTGGTCTGCCCCACCCTACCACTGATTGAGTTAGCAAGACACAGTCAATCAGCAGGGCCCAGCTCGGGTTGAGTGCTGGGCACCAGGGTGGACTATTTTCATTTCCGCCTCAACAGGACCCAAACCAACGAGTCATGCTGTGGCCTCTGGATCCGGGGTTCAGCATTCTCGGGCAGAGCAATCACGGATTGAATATATCTGAGATAAACAACAATATAACGATAAGAACAACGTCACTTAAGACAACAACAGTAACTGTTTACATAGCATTTCCATGTGTGAGGGGACTATACAAGGTTTGTGGTTTGCCCTGCTTTGCAATATTCGCAAAAATAAAATGGGTTTAAAAAGAAACTAGTAAAGTTTGAAAATTAGACCATATTAGATTCATTTGGATGAATTTATTCATGAGATGAAAGAAAAGGCTGGTAAATATCTTACTGAAAAATGTTTCTGTGAAAATGTATTATAGTCTTTGGCAGGATGGTCAGGAAAAGGAAAGCCCTATGTCATAGCAGGTGTATAGAAGTTAGCAAGTCAAGTCAGTATCGACTATAATGAGAGATATTTTTGGTCCGTGGAAATGAAAATTAGAAAAGACTATAAGTGCATTGATCAAAAGGATAGATATGTGTGTGAATAATTCAATTTTTGAAATGTACACATTAAAAAGCAAGTTAAAACATTAACTTTATTTCTCAGCATAAGCTCCGTCAAGTTCAAACACTTTTGTAAACAATGATAGCAGTCATTCAGTCCATTGCTGGAGATTGGAGGACCCTGGGAATTTAACCATGTCAATGCCATCTTTTTCTACATTATTTACTATAGAAAAAATGGACAACCTTTCTGGATTTAATACGAGTAGGAAAGAAAAATAAGTTAAAACAAGCCAAATCGGGATTGTCAGGAGGATGCCTAGGATTTTGTTATGGAAACTCTTGATTTTATCCAACCCACGGGATTCTATCCTCTGCTGAATTGTAGCACTTTGCTAACAGTGAGTCTCTTTGTTTGACACTGTTGTATGTTTTAGAGCAGCGGTCCCCAGCCTTTTAGGCATCAGGGACTGGTTTCAGATATGTACCGTCAGACTTATAAGGAGCATACCACCTAGAACCCTCGTATGTGCCATTTACAAGAAGGTTTGTGGTCCTATAAGACTGTAATGCTGCAGCTGCTTTGACAGAAGATGGAGCTGTGCTCTCCTGCCACTCACTTCCTGCTGTGTGGCCCCATTCCCAATAGGCCACAAACCACTACCAGTCTTGTCTGGGGTCCAAAGATTGGGGACCCCTGCTTTAAACTATCTATAGCCATTGTGGGCGACCTAGTGAGACCTTGATTTAACAATAAATAAAAAAAATTAGTTGAGTGTGGTGGCATGCATCTGTATTCCTGGCTACTTGGGAGGCTGAGGTGGGAGGATCACTTGAGCTCAGCAGGTCAAGGCTGTGGTGAGCCATGATCTCTTCACTGCACTCCAACCTGGGTGACAGAGTGAGACTCTCAGGACCTCTAATTCATGCTTCCTTGATAATTCACACATGTGTTTCTTTCTCAGCATGCCTCAGAAAAATATCAACTTTCCTGAACTTTCACTGACTGGCGATACAGAGCACTGTCGTTCAGCAATTGAAGTGTACGCTTTGTGGGTAGTTGGTGAACTTGGTCTGATTGTGGCAGAAAGGTGAGCTCTGCTAACTGTTACTTGTTTATAGCTTTTTGTTGTTGTTGTTTTTTGAGTTGGAGTCTCACTCTGTCGCCCAGACTGGAGTGCAGTGGCCGCTCCCGGCCACCGCAGCCTCAACCTGCTGGGCTCCTACTATCCTTCCACCTCAGCCTTCCAAGTAGCCAGAATTAAAGGCCTGCGCTACCACACCTGGCTGATTTTTGATTTATTGTAGAGATGTGGTCTTGCCAAGTTGCCCAGGTGGGTCTCGAACCCGCGGGGTCAGGCAATCCACTCACCTTGGCCTCCCAAAGCGCAGGATTACAGGCTGGGCCACCGAGTCCGGCCTATAGTTTTGTTTTTACTGTCTTCCTTTTTGATGCAATTTCTAGAACACAAAATACACTGTAATAAAAATCAGGGACTATCTGTGTCCACGGCTCTGTTATACTTTCTATTCCACCCATCTACACTCTAGTACATCTCTCAGAAGCAACTCAAGTAACGAGTGTGAGCATCTGTTGATACTGTGCCCACAGACCTGGGACTGGGCATGGTGGGACCAAGTTTAATGAGAATCAGGAATCTACCAAGGCCACATCTCAAAGTGTCCATGGAAAACTAGCCCGTAAAGATGACTGGAGAGAAATGGCTACCAGCAGAGAGGACAGTGACTTCAGCATAGAGAGTCCCCCAGCAAACAGGAAATTCTGTGTTCTGAAAAGTCCTGAAAAAAGAGGTCAGTTACCTTAGTTTAACCCAATGTTTTCCAATCACCTGACTACAGAACACTTGAAGTAACATCTACTAACATCCACAAAGCTACTGAGCTCCCATGAGCAACTCAGGCCAAAGCACAGCCAAACATGGGGATGGTCACTGAGAACCACAGGGCTGAAGGAGGACAGATCTGTGCATTTTTTACAATGTTGATGTGCTGCATTTAGGAATCTGGTAGCTCAAACTTTCCTGAAATGTTTTCATAAAATACTCTTGGTCAATAGTATATCCCTCATTTGAAAATAAGTTATCTATTTTTCCTGTTGTCCTTGTTGTTGAGTTGGGGACTTACTCTGTTGCCCAGGCTGCAGTACAGTGGCAGGATCATAACTCAACCTCTTGGGCTCAGGTGATCCTTCCTCCTCGGCCTCCTGAGTGGCTGATACTACAGGCACATACCACCACAACTGGTTAATTATTTTGATGTTTTTTTTTTTTTTTTGTGGAGATAGAGATTAAGCCTCCCTAAGTTGTCCAGGCTGGTCTTCAACTCCTGGGCTCAGGCAATCCTCCCTCCTCAGCCTCCAGAATTGCTGGGATAACAGGTGTGAGCCACTAGCCCAGCCTGGATACCTTTTCCTAGGTGTGCAACCTTATTTTTTCTTGCAATGGATAATTACCTCCTTCTCATTCGGTTACTTTTCAATATACTTCTTGGTAATTTTCAAAACTATCTTCCTTCAATTCCCACACCCTCAGCCATATCAGATTTCTGTTCATAACCCCTCCCCTGTTTTCCCCAGAGCCTCCATCCTCCCATCCACTCTAGAAAGCTACCTCGCAGGTCTGCTTCAAGCACCCCTGCCAGGATTTCCCCTTGAGATGTTCCTGCATTAGGACACCCGGAAGCATAAATGTCTCTTTGCGGGTCCCTACTGTTCAAATAGCACTCACTCTCCCGAGTGAAGGGGCATGGTGGTCAATGTCACTGAGGATTTGCAAGTCCAAAGTGCCTTTATTCTCCTTTTACCTTGACAATTTGCAAGGGTGTCACATAATTGTTCTTATGTCTGGTTCTTCTCATGTGATGTGACTGTCTCCCAGGAAGCTTTTAGGATCTGTTTTCAACTCTAGGGTTCTCTGGTGTGGGTCTTTCTGCATTCAAGATGCTGGCCATTGTCCTGCTGGACATTCCTATGTCTCCATTTTTGGGCAATTTCTTTAATAGTTCTTTAACAAACTAGTCCCCTGTGTTTTCTCTGGCTTATTTTTAAGATGCCTATTGACTGGATAGAGGACTTCCTGAATTGATTTCTGAGGTGTTTTTTTTTTTTTCCTATACTATTTTATTCTTTGTCTCTCTCTTGCTTTTTATTTTCTTCCTATTTTCCAGGTGACTTCCTTGGCTCTGTTTTGGACTACTCTACAGACTTTTTGTAGACAGCAATACTTTTAATTTTCCAGAACCTGTCCTTATTCTCTGAATTTTCCATTTTTCACAATTTTCTGTTCTTGTTTTTTAGATGTACTATTGTCTTATGATTTAAAAATCATATTAAAGATGTTCTGTTATATTCAATATTTGGTATTTAAGCAGATAGGTAAAACAGTAAACTACTTCATAAAGCTAGTCATCTAAAATTATTCAGAGAGAAAGTGCTCTTGCTTAAGGGGATAGGGCTTTTTTCAACATGGTAGAAAATACAAATACAATAATCTGTGTTTCAAAGTGTTTGAGAAAGGAGCACAGTCAGTACCATATTTTGAATCAGTTATCTCTTTATTTTTGCTTTAATTTTTTATTGTAAAGATGTGGGGTACAATTCAGGGTTAGATATACAAATGTTCATTATACAGGTACCCTTGTTGATGAAGTTTGCCCCCTCCAGTAGATTCCTGTCTTCCCCCACCCCAAATGGTTTCCCACTACTGCCAATCCTTTATTATAGTATTACGATAATCATTCAAGTTTCACTTATGAGTGAGAACATGCGATGTGGGTGCCATTTGTTTGGCAAAAAATCTTTTTGCTCTCTGTCATTCAAAAGTTAGTGTTGCTTTGAATTTAGTCTAAAGTCAAATATAAAAAAAGTAATGGCTCTGAGAAGTCCAAAAGGAAGAGAGACTGAAGAAACATCACAATCCTTGAACTTCTAGGACAGATGACATAAAATTAGTGGGAGAAAATGTTTATATAAGGCACATCTAATAAAGGACTGGTATCCAAAATAGTACAACTCAACAGTAAAAAAACAAACCAACCTACTAAAAAACATGCAAAGCGTCTGACCAACACCTCACAAAAGCAGTTATGGAGATGGCAAACAAGGATGTGAAAAGAGGACATTGCATGTCGCCCAGGAACAACCAGTTCAAATGACAGTGGAATGCTGCTGCACACCTGTTGTGGTGGGGAAAGCCCAACACAATATGCTCCAGTGAGGAGGAGAAGTAGAAACACATTCACTGCCAGCGAACTCCTGGGCTCAAACATTGCCCCTGCTTGGCCTCCCAACTGCCTAACAGGACAAACACTTTGAAAGACAGTTTGGCAGTTTTCTAGAAGACTAATCATCCTTTTTCCATATAACCCAGAGAACACATTCCCTGGCATTTACCCAAATAAGGTGAAAACTTATGTCCCCACAAAAACTGGCACTTGGATGTTTATAGTAGCCTTACCCGTAGTTGCCAAAACTTGGACATGACCCAGATGTCCTTCAGTGAGGAATGGATGAATCAGCTGTGGCCATCAGACAATGGACTGTCATTCAGCACTAAAGAAATGAACTATCAGGACATGAAAAGGAATGAAGGAGGTTCAGATACATGTTACTAAGTGCAAGAAGTCGGTCTAAAAAGGCTGCACCTGTGTGATTCCAACAAGACAACACTTTGGAAAAGGTAAAGCTGTGGAGACAGGACAAAGATCAGTGGAGGCCAGGAGCAGCGGGTAGAGATGAAGGTGGAGCCAGGATTTTTGTCATATTTTCTATATCAGGGGTCCCCAGCTTCCAGGCCACAGATAGGCTGTTAACAGCCAGGTCACACAGCAGGAGGCAAGAGGCAGACTGGTGAGCAAAACTTTATCTATGTTTACAGTCACTCCCCATCACTTGCATACTGCCTGAGCTCCACCTTTCAGATTAGGGTGGCATTAGATTCTCATAGTAGTACACACCCTATTGTGAACTGTGCATGTGAGGGATTTAGGTTGCCTATTCCTTATGAGAATCTCATGCCTGATGATCTGAGGTGGAACTGAGGCAGTGATGGTAGTACTGGGGAGCAGCTGAAAATACAGATTAATATGAGCAGTGAGATTGGACTGCACAGAAGCCATAAGAAATCAGTTGCTTGCAGACTCATATCAAAACCCTCTCAGTGAGTGGCAAGTGCGTTGATGTATTTCAATTGCATAGTAGCTACTTGTGGCAGGCTTTAAATCAGAATCCAACACTTATTTTAATCTGTGCATGGCCTGCTCATCATTTTATTTACAACTTCAGTTCCCATCTCTATTACTGAATTGAGTTGTATGATTATTTTGTTATATATTACAACTTAATAACAGAAATATAGTGCATATAAATGAAGGTGCACTTGAATCATCCTGAAATCATGCCCTCCCGGTCCGTGGAAAAATAGTCTTCCACAAAACCAACCCCCGATGCCAAAAATGTTGGGGACTGCATTCTATATGATATGACAGAAACAGATACATATCATTATCCACTTGTGTAAAGCCATAGAATATACAACACCAAGCATGAACCCAGAATGCGGCGGGAGGATCATTTCAACCCAGAAGTTTAAGACCAGCATGAGCAACATAATGAGATCTCCTCTCTACTAAAACTAAAAAATTAGCTGGGCGTGGTGGCGCATGCCTGTAGTTCCAGCTACTCAAGAGGCTGAGGTGGGAAGATCTCCTGAGCCCTGGTGTTGAGGCTTGGGTGAGTCATGATTGTGCCACTGTACTCCAGCCTGAGAGACAGAATGAGACCCTGATTTAGGAAAAAATGAAAAGCGTGAACCCTAATATAAAATGGACCATGTGTGACACTGGCATATCAGTCTGGATTCACTAACTTAAGAGTATACCACTCTCATAGGGATGCCGTTACAGGCAGGGGATGTGCATGGGGTGAGGGGGTGTATGGCAACTTGCTTTGTTTTCTGCCCATTTTCACTGTGAACTTAAACCTACTCTTAAACACAAAGTCTATATTTTTAAGCAGTAACTGATTTTTAGGGCAGGTTTTTAGGCTCCATGCATTTAAATTGACAATTATCCCTCACAGAGGTCCCTGGGCAAGTCACATTTTCACTTTGCTGCTCAGAACATTTCTGGAACTTCTATTTCAAAGATGTCTTCACTATAGATTACTGACCCTAGCCTTCCACCACCAAGTTAACAAAAATAATATGTGGTCATTGTAGAAACCTGAGACACTGCAGAAAAGCACGAGAGTCTTGTTTTATTATTTTATTGACAAGATCTTGCTATGTTGCCCAGGCTGGCCTCAATCTCCTCACCACTCATGTGATCCTCCTATCTCGGTCTCCTGGGTATCTGGGACTGTATTCTTTAAGTCTTCTTACAAAGTAGGACTCTAATGTAATCTGATAACCTGTTTTTCTCTCTCTCTTTCTAAGAGATTTTTTTTATTTTTATTTATTTATTTATTTATTTTTTGAGTTGGAGTCTCACTCTGTTGCCCAGACTGGAGTGCAGTGGCCGCTTCCAGCCACCACAGCCTCGACCTGCTGGGCTCCGGCGATCCTTCCGCCTCAGCCTTCCAAGTAGCTGGAATTACAGGCACGCGCTACCACGCCTGGCTGATTTTTTGATTTATTGTAGAGATGAGGTCTCGCTGCCCAGGCGGGTCTCGAACCCGCGGGCTCAGGCAATCCACTCACCTCAGCCTCCCAAAGGCGCGGGATTACAGGCTGAGCCACCAAGCCCGGCTTATTTATTTTTTTAATTATGAAGTTGTAGGGTACAGTTAAGGGTTAGGTATACAATTGTGTTTCATTCAGGCACCCTGTTGATATGGGGTGTTTCCCCATTCCCAGACAGATATTTGCTACTGTTAATCCCATCTCCCTCCCCCCACCATAGTTTCCCAGTACGGTCAGTCATTTTCGTATAGTATTGCATTGGATGCTTAAGGTCCATTATATGAGTGAGAACATGTGATATTCGGATCTTTGTTTCTGTGAGAGGTCACTCAGTATTATAGACTCTAGTTCCATCCAGGTGGCTGCGAAATTCATGATTTTGTTCTTTTTTATGGCTGCGTAGTATTCCATCGTGTATATGTACCACATTTTTTTAATCCAGTCCTCTTTTGACGGGCAGCATGGTTGTTTCCAGGTTCTTGCTATTGTTAACAACGCTGTGATAAACATGCATGTGCAGGTATCTTTTTTATAGAGTGATTTGTGTTCTTCAGGATATATTCCCAGTAGGGGGATTACAGGGTCATATGGAAGGTTGGTATTTAGAGCTTTTAGGAATCGCCACACTGCTTTCCACAGAGGTTGCACAAGTTTACACTCCCACCAACAGTGTAGAAGTGTTCCCTTTTCACCACATCCTCTCCAGCACCTG
>NW_007231452.1:0-56149 GCF_000164805.1 Carlito syrichta | reverse complement strand
CTCCTCCAGCACTGAGCTGCCCAGCATCCAGTGCGTTCCCGGACCGGGTCCCAAAGCCACACCCCACTTCCCCACAGCCTCCGCTCCAGCGGCCCCTGCTCTGCCCTCCAAGTCACACACCTTTGCCTGTGCCACCCCCGCCCTGACCACTCTTAGCTTCACGGTCACACAGGGCCTCTGTCCACAGCCAGCCCGCCCAGACTGCAGAGACATGGCACTCAATATGCAAACTATTAGGTGAGACTGTGGGATACAATGAAGCACACGCTGGCTCCAAAAACGAGGTCTCAGCCAGACTTTGCTCATGGATTCAGTCTTGGCTGGAGAGAAAGAAGGGCAGAGGAGGTTTTGGTTGCCGCCTCCAGGAGCACACAAAGGTGACTTGCAGGGGGAGCTTTGACGTGGCAGGTGCCAGAGAACCGCTGACTCTCGGGAAGCGCCCACGGGGCTGCCAGACCCAAGTGCAAGGGAGCTGGGATCAGCCCTGCAGGCGCCTCTTGCCATCACATCCTGGGAAGGAAAGGGGCCATGTGCCCATCTCAGTCAGTCAGACCCAGACTCATGGCTCCCAGATGCCAGCCCTCAAGCAGCACTGGGCAGCCAAGGTTTCCTCCTCACAGAGAAGGGATCACAAGGTGTTTTTCTAGAGAACGGCGCTCCAAACCCTCTGCAGAGGGCAGTGCACCACACCAGCCCCCGGGCCCCGTGTGCCTCCGGGGGCCCTGAAGCCTACCTCCTTTTAGGTCCTCAGGTATCCAGCGACCTCATAGTGCACCGTCACAGACCCCATGTCCTGGGCTACGGCCTCGCCCGTCTTGGGGTCGACATGGAGGATGCTGCTGGTTGAGGAGCTCCAGGTTCCCGAGAGCTCTGCAAGTGAGCCATGGGTGTCACCGTTCCCGTGTCTAGGCACTATAGCTGAAGCCCGGCCCGCCCCGACGGCCGCTGCCCGTGGGGGCTCACTCACCAGGCTAAAGAGAGAGCCATGCTGCCTGCCCCTCTACCTGAGCCATCAGCAGCTCCCTCCCTGCCTCACATGCCCTCTGCACACTGTGGCACCCTGCCCGACTCTCACGCCCATGCTTCTCTGCTTGGACTCTGGACCACTCTGGGTGCGAAGCCTTGGCTGACCCCTGCTCTGGGTGGGCGGGGTGTTGTGTCCAGGTACCCGCTCTGCAGCCCTCCCCCACAGCACTGCCTCTGCCCATCCCCTGCTGCCTCATCAATTCCTTGTTAGCAAACTCACAGCAGGCGTCGGGCTCAGCGCTGTCACTACACAGCACTTCGGATTTAAAGTCAATCACCTTATGCAATACCCACAATAAAAGCACTCAACAAACACATTCTATTTATGGCAAATTATATTTCTTTTTAGTTAAAGGTAGCATATCATTTCCTTTTAAAATAATGTAATGAGGTAAAAATAAAAGTGGAGCCAGGCCAGGCGTGGTGACTCAAGCCTATCATCCCAGCACTTTGGGAGGCCGAGGTGAGAAGATTGCCTGAGCTCGGGAGTTCAAGATCAGCCTGGGCAACTTGGTGAGGCCTTGTCTCTATAATAAATAAAAAATAAGCCAGGTGTGGTAGCATGCGCCTATAGTTCCAGCTACCTGGAAGGCTGATGCAGAAGAACTGCCTGAGCCCAGCAGGTGGCGGCTACGGTGGCCATGAGCATGCCACCTGTACTCCAGCCTGGGTGACAGACTGAGACTCTGACTCAAAAAGAAAGAAAGAGCTAGGGGTGGGAGGCCCACGAGAGGGAGGTGCCACTGTGGGGTCAAGAGACCAAAGGACCCAGAGCCCCAAAGATGAAAAGTGAAGAGATGCCCACCGTGCATGGTGGCTCATGCCTATAATCCAAGCACTTTAGGAGGCCAAGGTGAGAGAAATGCCTAAGCCCACAGGTTTGAGACCAGCCTAGGCAACTTGGGAAGACCTCATCTCTATAATAAATAAATAAGCAAATAAACCAGGCATGGTGGTGCACGCCTGTAATTCCAGCTATTTAGAAGGCTAAGGCAGAAAGATCACCTGAGACCAGCAGGTTGAGGCTGCAGTGGCCATGATCGTCCCACTGCACTACAGCCTGAGAGGCAGGAAGTGAGACTTCCACTCAAAAAAAAAAAAAGAAGAAGAAGAGATGCTGAAATAGGGATTTAAAATGTGTGGTATGTGACTGGGAGCAGTGGTTCAAGCCTGTAATCACAGCACTTTGGGAGGTCAAAGTGAGAGGACTGCCTGAGCCCACAGGTTCGAGACTACCCTGGGCAAACTGGCAAGACCTCATCTCTACAAAAAATTTAAAAAACTAGCCGGGCATGGTGGCACATGCCTGTGGTTCCTGCTGCTCGGGAAAGCTAATGTGGAATGATCCCCTGAGCCCAGCAGGCCAAGGCTGCGGTGGCTGTGAGTATGCCACTGCATAGAGTGAGACTCCGACTCAAAAAAAAAAAAAGTGGAGCCAATCTGAGAAAAAAAATGGAGTCAATAATTGTACATGTGTTCCGCAGGCATACAGGTGGCGGGGGAACGGATGCGGTGGCAGCGGCGGAGCCTGCCGACGGCCGCTTCCCCCAGGCCTTCCAGCCTGCGGCAGGCAAGCCCAGCTCCCCTGCTGCTCAGCCATGCCCTGCGTGGCTCCCCGCCAAAGGCCCTAAAGCGACAGACGGCCCAGGGCAGACACCCAGAGGCCCGCTGGATGGCGCCCTTCCGGAGCAGGGGCTGCAAATGCTCCCTGGGAAGGGCCGGGCAAGCATGCTGGGTTGTCAGCCCACCTGATGATGGCTGCTGCCACTCAATCTGCCAGCCACGGACAACACACAAGTGAACTGACATGACCGGGTTTCCATCCAAGTTCATTTGCGAGAAACCTGCTGCGGGCTGGACATGGCCACTGCTCCAGAGCATCCCCAGCTCACCCGCACGCCTTCCGTGACGGGTGTCAAGCACTCGGAAGCCCCCTCCCATCTGCAAGGGTCAATGACTGCCAAGGCTCCCCTTGTTCAGGGCGTCTCACCTTCCAGGCTGGTCCAAACAGTGGCCAGACAGAGAACGTCCCCCACCACGACCGCTGACAGCTCGGGGGAGATGGCCTGGAGGACCGGCAGGGGCACGAAGTCAGAGAGGCCCGGGTGCTCCACGTCCCACACACTGAGCAGCGTCAGGCCTGCGCTGACTGTGCGGACCACGTAGGTGTTATTGGTGGGGCCCTGCCCGACCTGCACAAAGTCGTCTCTAGGCAAGGAGAAAGAAGAGGGCTCAGCCTCCGGAAAGAAGGCTGAATGCAGAGGAGAAACCCCACCTAGGCCCTCCAGTGAGCCAAGCAACTACAGTCCCCCATGTGGCCCCTGCTCGAGGTTACCCAGCAGCTGCCCCAGATGAGGAACCACCACAGGCTGGTGGCACAAGCTCCACTTCCACATCTGCCACCCCAGACCGAGCCCATGCCCCTCAGCTGAGAACGCCGGCCCCGTCATCCCAGTGTGCTGGGGGAGAGCCGAGGCCCCAACAGGAAAGCAAGCCACAAGGGTGTATGTCCCGACCCTCTTCCGGACAGGGAACCAGACGATACAGAAGGGGAAAGGCTGCCCCTTGCTGTGCAACTTGCACATGCAACACAGTCGTTGCCCACTTCCTCTGAGAAAAGAGATCCCCACATCCTGTGATGCAGGCCTGGTGTGAGCATGAAACAAAGCCAGCGGGGGAAGCCCCTGACTGGCAGGGAGCCAGCCCGTGGCATGTGCCCAGCCAGTGTCAGCCATGGCTTTGGTGCAGGAGCTTGGACTGTGTGGTGGGGGTGAGGGTCTCAGCTGCCCCCCTGCCTCCACCACACCCTGACCCTGAGTGCTGTGTGCATCTCTGTAAAGAGGAGCTTCGGCCACAAAGCCCAGAGTGACCTCTGTGGCATACCAAGGGCCAAGGACCACTGGGCTCCCTCTCCTCTAGGGCTGTCAACGTCCCAGATGGCCCCTGCTGTGCCACCGAGCCCCACCGTGTGCCCAAGGCCTTCACGACCCCTCCGTCAGCTGACGGCTCTGGGGCCTTGGCCAGGTTCCCTGTGCAGCAGAAGGGGACACAGAGATGTGGGGAGGCGACCTGCTCGCAAGCCCCACAAGAGGCAGAGCTGGCACTCGAACCAGGCCTGACTCCCAACGCCAGATCTTCCCACAAGGCAACGCTTGACACCTGTCCTGGAACGTGCTCAGCACCCAGGAGCACATCTGCTGCAGGGCCCACGGGAAGCCCAGGTTGGAAGGGTCCCCAGCACTGGGACACAAGGCCCTGCCCCCGGAGGGCCCTGGATCCCTCCCTAAGCCTCCTCCCGAGACTGAGGCTTAACTGTCTTCCTCCGAGCTGGTCTCCGTCTCCCTAGGGTGGTGGCGCTCCCCTCTGGGGCCCTGCCAGTGTGGTGTGGCCATGTCCCTTGGAAACCAAAGCAACACACATCTTCCTTCAATGGCCCTAGCCTCTGATGCTCCCAGTCACCTCTGCCAATGACCCCCAGGTACCATCCAGACAGGTCTTCACGGGAGGAAGGAGTCTCACCCATACTCTACCTGTTGGTAGCAAACTCAAGGACCGAACTGTGAGCGTGGAAAATGTCTCCGGAGTTGTCATGGAAGTGGACAGTGAAGGTCACGGTCATTCCCAAAGGCAGGGCCACCAGGGCATCCTTGCTGTGTGTGTGCAGGATGGGGCTCATGGAAACCCTCAGGTAAGAAACAGGAGACACCTGGAGGACCATGACCAGGTACAATGACGACTCAGCACCAGAAAACGGCCTCCCCACAGATCTGCCTCTCAAGGAGATGACTGCCCCAGTGGGTCCCCATCTCAGGAAAACTGGGGGCTGCCTGACCCAGGAGTCATGAGAGGAGGCAAGTCTTGGCCCCCCAGAGAATCCTGACCTATGCTCACGACAAGGTTCCTGTCTCGACACAGTGGGCCGGCCTCACCAGGAGAAAACCTACCCACGAGAGTCAAAACCATGGCTTGGAAAAGAGTGATTGCTACTCAAATTGCAAAGCGATGCCCAGGACTGCAAGGGTCCAGTTTCCTCAGAGGACTTGGCTCTCGGGCACTTCAAGAAGAAAAGAGCACCCTCTTGGATTACAGAGGCAGCACTATCCAGGCCGTCACATGCCTGTAGGCTTCTGGAGCTCAGGACCTTATTCATAAGCAGCAGCCTTGCTTCTCGGGTTCCAGGTAAAAATCTGTCCCGGTCAAAAAGCTAGCACTCCAAAGTCCACCTTTCTTTGACAAAGTTAAGCAGCCCCATGTCTGGCCTACAGCTAGTGCTCAATACACATTTGGTGAAATAAGATGAACATTAGTCATTTTCACTTGCCTAAAAGCTAGGCTGGGCATTCCCTGTCAGACACCCATCTCAAAACAAAAAGGCATTAATGAAATGGGCCTGCAAAGGCTAAAAATTTGAGTGTGTATTTTCTGTCATCTTGAGCCCAGAAAGATACAATGAGACATGGCAAGAAAATTCTGTACGGGACACAGCCCAAGGTCTGAGCCACAGATGCCCAGGAAAAAGATCCCAGGGAGTACAGAGTGGCAGAGGGCCGTACAGAGTGGCCCAGGGAGTACAGAATGGCAGAGGGCAGTGCTGTGACGTGACAAGAACACAAGCCTGAGCGTCTCCGTGGCTCTCAATCTCCGCATGTCCTTAAGCACTTGCACTCTGAGCCTCAGCTTCCCTGTCTGTAAACTGGCCCACCTTATTCTCAAAGTTGCAGTGGTTGTCATGTTACTGGATCTTCATAGCAGATATGGAGCACTTAGGAACCGACCATGTTCCAGGCAGTGGCCTGGCCCAGAGCAGCGCTCCACAACCGGCCAGAGTACCGCCTGCCAGTACCACGGCACCGCGGCCAGAGTACCGCCTGCCAGTCCAGAGGCTGTGGCACCAACCGCAGCCCTGTGACCTCAGATCTGTCATGAACCTCAGCAGGCCTCAATTTCCCCATCTGTGCATCAGGGTGGTAGGAATCAAGAGTCCCCGAGGATCTTCTGGTGGCAGAAGACACTGTTGCTCTGTTATCTCCCTAGGACCTTTGGCTCTCAGTTATTCATGTAAATACATCCCTCCCTACAGTTTCTCAGTTGGAAGGTGGATGTACTCACTTTTACGCCTGAGAGGGAAGAAATATGACCGCGGAGCAATTGCTTTTGTTACTCTGAGAAGGAGGAAAAGGCGAGCCCACCTTTACAGCCACGTGGATGGTCTGGTTGGCCCCGAAAGGCTCCTGAGCAATCACTTCGACTGTGGATGTCCCGATCACAGTCCCCGACGCCAGGAAGCCCTTCTCATCAATGTGCACCACAGGAGGCTTCTCAGGCCCGTCCAGGATACGGTAGCTCAGAGCGGCAGCGCCATCCCTGGAAACACAGAACAACCTGTTCTACAGACGTGGTGGGGAGGGCAGGTCACAGCGAGGAGCCCGGGGACACGGCCAGGAGCACAACAGCCTGCGGTTCCCACTGCCCTGGGAGAAGGGAGAAGCCCTGCCTTGGCCCTGCGTGCCTCCAGCTGTCTGCAACCTGCACCTCACCCGCAGACACTAACCCAGAGGCCCGTTGGCTTTGGGGTGAACGGGCTCCTCGGTCTTCCCAGGCAGCACTGCTGCGGTCAGCCAGCAGCGAGGGGGAGACAGCAGGGGCAGTGCATCTCAGCTCGGAGTGATCTCCGTTTACAGAGCCAGGCAGCCTGGCGTAGTGGGGAGGGGTGGGGATGGGACTTGAAGCGGAACAGTGTCGCCTCCTGCCAAGCTGCATCCCCCTCCAGGCGTTGGTTTCCCCACCTGCGAACGGGGAGCGGTGGTCCTGCTCTGCCCAATCTCCACGGGCTACCGACAGGATGATAACAGGCTGCTTGCTAGGAAGAGGTCTGCAAGCTTCAGGGCACACACCAGGTGTGAAAAATATAGGTGGAACTTCAGACTCCTTCCCTCGCTCACTAATTTCATAAAGGATGCTGGGCATGGTGGCTCATGATAAGCCCAGCGCTTTGGGAGGCAGAGGCAAGAGGACAGCCTGAGCCCAGGGGTTCAAGACCAGCCTGGGCAACCTGGAGAGACCTCGTCGCTACAACAAGTCAAAAACTTAGCCAAGCATGGTGGCACACCCCTGCAGCTCCTGCGACTTGGAAGGCTGAGGGGAAAGGGGTGCCTGCGCCCAGCAGGTTGAGGCTGAAGTGGCTGTGAGTATGCCGCTGCACTCCCGCCCAGGCAACAGCGAGAGTTCAGCTCAATGTACGTGTATTTTACAAAATATCTATAAATATATAAAACAAAGGAACATCAGAAGGAGAGGCATCCAGCTCCAGAGCCAGCCCCCTCACCCGTCTCCGCCCGGCCCTACAGGGGACTGGAGGCACGCTCTTGCCACTGCCTGGGCTTTCTTCCCCAGAGTGCTCACCCTTAGCCTGCAGAACGAATCCCACCTTCAAAACGTCAACCTGGGACATGCAGGGGGCGCCTTTCTCTGGGCTCTGGCATCACGCTACAGCCTGCTCACGCCTCCTCCCCCCGGCACAGGCGCGTGTCACTTGTCCCTGTGTGCCCAGAGCCTAGCCCCCAGTCCACTGGGGTGGATGCACGCGGAGCCCCACGTCAGTGGTCCCGTGGCCTGCTGAGTTTCCCACTCTGCAAGTGCTGTGCACACACCAGTCATTGTCAGCAAAGCATGCCCTCCGAATCAGAGGGAGAATCATGTGTCAGAGTGCTTCCAAAGGGCACCCCGACGTGACTGAGCGCTGACTGCCTGGGGCTCGCTAGCGTGCAGCCTCTTGTAGGGCAGGGCCGGGCCCAGGACACGCGTTTCTCATTCTCCCAGGTGTGCTGAGGCTGCTGCCTCGCGGGCTAGTCTTAAAAATTCAAGGGCATTTGAGAAAGTTAACACTTCCAAGCTAGTACTTTTTTCCCTTTTGAATAGTGAATTGTAGTAGCTAGCATGAAGATGTTTCCAGGCTACAGGGAGGAAAACAGGCTCTGGGAGAGGTCACGAGCGGGAGCCAGGAGGCCCATGTGAGGAGAAGGGCGGGCCGAGGCCACCCCACTGCAGGCCCAGCCCAGGAAAGGCTCCCGGGAAGCTTCCGCAGCCCCGACGACGTTGCCGTGGCTGCCGGATGTCGATGTGGCCTCACGGCCCGGCTGGCAGCTAGGGCGGTGTCACCCACCTGTTCGTCTGCAGCTTGAGAAAGGAGTTGGGTGACATGAGTATTTTCTCTGCTTCTACTTCTGGGTTGAGCAGCAGCAGCTTCTCAAACACCTGGAAAAGAGGACGGGTTTTCTATCCGAGGGTGTCCACGGGTGTCCGGAGTTTGCTTGTGCCCTCACACCAAGACAAAGGACACCAGAGATGAGAGGGCAGCCTTCTCGCCGCCTGCCAGGCAGTAGCATGGCAAGAAGGCCGAGCTCCAGGAAAGGCCACAGGTGTGAGGAGGGCAGGTGGGCTCACATGTGCACCATATTGGGGGCCGCTGCACGAGCCTGGAACACAGTCCTGGCCCTCTGTCCACAGCAGAGAGCTCACCTGCCAGGTGTGCACACAGAAGCCAGACAGGGACTGTAGGGTTTGTGACTCTGCCAGCACTGAGCCTGGAAAAACCCGCGCCTGAGGTCTCCCCCCTCAGCAGGCTTCCTTGAGGACAGGCCGGGTCAGTCCTGGGAAGTGGGAAAGGACCAACTGCAACTAAGTTAACGGCCCAGCTCAGACAGAGTGAGCTCCAGTCTCGGCAGACCACGAAGGCTCACCCAGGCCCCAGGCTCAGAACTACTCGCTATTTTGAGACACATCCAGTTACTTCTGACTCCAAGCCTCGACCTGGGCCATTCCCTCTGCCCAGCCTGGCAGCCAACCCCTGCTGTCCTAAAACACCGCTCTTTTGTGAGGCCCTTGAGCAGCCCCATCTCTGGGCTGCCAAAGCTCCTCACACACTACAATGAGTGTGTACCCCCAGCAGCCCGAGAGGCAGACGCGTGTGGCCCCTGGGAGAAGGGGCTGCTGGCCCTTGCCCTCCTACCCCTGTGTATCGGCCCAGCTGTCTGCTACCTGGATCTGGATCTCATCAGCAAGTTCTCTGGCGAGGCCATGCAGCTGCCCAGCGGTGGGGTCCAGGGCTTTGACCACCACCCTCAGCCTGGTCCGGCCTTTCACACGGCCAAGCACATTCATGGCAAAGTTATACTGTGACGGGAGCCGGATTGAGGCCTGGAAAAGACACCACAAATGCTTTCAAGGGAAGGCCCAGGGTCCCTGCACCCCCCAAAAGGCAGAGCTGGACAGCGGCCCAGCCTCCAAGCCCTCGGGTGCTGACATATGCCGCCTTCCTGCCCAGGATGAGTGTTCAGACTGCAGACCCCAGGGCTGAGCAAACCACAGATCCCAACATGGGTGCAGGCACCTGGTACTGTCTACATCCACAACCTACATGGGTGCATATGTAAAATGCCGGGTCAACCCATGTGAGCTAGGGGTCTTCATGCAGGATGCCTCACGAGCTTGAGACGACCACCCAGAGCCACGATAGGTTTTGCAGTGTGTCTCTGCAGAGCCCACTGTTATGAGATGCCTGCTCACAAGTCTCACTGCCCCTGTTCCCAGGAGGTCGATCTGGGGTGGCTGCCCTTAGGCACTGGGGACAGGACTCTGTCACCACTGGGTGGAGTGGGGGAGCCATTTGTCCTCCATTTGACAAGCTCTGGGCAGCCTTAGGGAGTTCCATCCCTGGGCCTGGGCCTCTCCCCAGGCCTCCGTCCCCACTGTCTCTGGGTAAGGCAGAAAGTGACTTTTCTCTTTTTCTTTTTTTTTCCCTTGAGTTGGAGTCTTACTCTGCACCCAGGCTGGAGTGCTGTGGCACGCTCACGGCCACTCCAGCGTCGACCTGCTGGGCTCCAGCGATCCTTCTGCCTCAGCCTTCCAAGTAGCCGGAACTACAGACGCGTGCTACCATGCCCAGCTAATTTTTTATTTGTTGTAGAGACGAGGTCTCGCCAAGTTGCCCGGGCTGGTCTCAAACCTGCAGGCTCAGGCAATCCGCTTACCTTGGTTGCCCAAAGTGCTGGAGTTACAGGCTTGAGCCACCGAGCCAGGCCCGGAAATGACCTTTCAACCCACCCTCCACTGGAGTCCACCATGGGTGTAGCCTGGAGTCAAAGGGACACACACCAGTCCCGCATTCCCACTGGCCTACTGAGCAACCCTGGACAGGTTTCTTCTGCCCTGGATATGAGCACCAAGCAGGCTGAGGGGGCTCTCTACAGCCCCATCTGGCTTGGAGACCTCCAGAGGAGCCAGGGGCCCTGGGCGGGCTGAGCAAAGAGGACCATCTCACAACCTGGATCAGAAGCTGCAGCCAAGCCCCTGCAATGTCTAGACCCTTCGTGCCTTTCCCCATGGGCTGCTCGTTTTGCTGCCTTCTGCTTGCAGAGCTGCCCACCAGCCCCACGGCTAGGATGAGGGTGGCCTAAGCCTCAGGAGGGGGCAGGAAAAGGCCAGGACCCTGGGACACCTCTGGCTCTCCCAGGGGAGAGGTCCTGTGAGACACTGTGGGGCACCAGCCTGGGCCGGGGGTGGAAGTGGGGTCTGAGCGGGCAGTTACCTCATGATGTCGCCCCTGAAGGTCCAGGATGTCCCGCTTGGTGACTGACCAGTGGAAGGTCAGGCCTGGCACGGCGTTGCCAAAGGAGAAAGGGTTCTGGTGGTTGGTGATCCCGGTGACGTAGACAGGCATCTGGGGAGGAGACAGAGCCCGTGACCAGCAGGCCTCCAGGCTGAGGATGCCCCCGATGCTTCCTGCCCCCGCTGCCATGGGAGCTGGGCCCCATTCCTCCATAACTGGAGAAGGGCACGGCACAGCATGGTAAGGTTTGATGAAATACCCAACAATCAAGCCAGGGGCAGGACTGTCCTCCCCACCTGTCCCTCTCCTGTGTGAGGGACGCCTTCCCATGGCTGGAGACCCATTTCTGCAAGGACTCCCTGAAGCCCCAGGATGGCTGTGGACTCCAGCAGTTCAACTTGCTATCCTCGTGTCTCCAGGGCTCCCTCTTCTGCTCTCACTGGGGACCGTGCTCGCAGGGGTGGGCACAGGTGCAGTGCCCTGGCCGTTTCCGTCTACATTTGCCAAGTGCCTGCCAGAGGGCACAGGTGGCAGTGACGTGGCCAAAAGGACAAAACGCCACTGCACCAGGCCGCCTATCTGCTCCCAGGGCCACCACTCTCTAGCCATGTGACCTTGGATGTGTGTCAAGCTTTCTGCGTGCTGCTTTGTGCTGTGTGCGGCACAGAGATGGCTTGAACACCAGTCTTGAGTGACTGCTACGAACACTAAAGGGAACAACAGAGTGCATGTTGTATAGCAAGTGCCACAGGCCTGAGGGCTCCTGTCAGGTGCCCGGAACTGCCCTAGGTGTGGGAGGTGACACTCTAGCAGGAAGTGGCGTTCCTCCGTGACTCTGCAACATGGGCTCCAGGGGATGGACACAGTGCACACAAGGAGCTCCGAGCTGCAAGTGACAGAGGGTGTCTCCCTGGCGTGGAGCAATGCATGGATAGACCAGGCTGGGCACAGTAGATGGGGGGGCGGGAGGGTGCTCAAGTTTAGGACAGTGCTCCAGTGGTGGCTATGGGAACCAGGGTTCAGAGCCCATGATCCCCAACAGGCCAGTCAGAGTGCACAGGAAGAAGCTGCCCGAGGGGCCCACCTCACCTGGGTCCCTGTCCTCATGCGTGTGATGGGGGCACGGATCCTCACTGCCCGGAGCAGCAGCACCTCCACCTCCACGACGTCCTAGGGGAGGGGAGGGGCTCAGCCTGGCTGGGCACAGGGAATCTGTGCTGGCCAGGGCTGTTTCAGGAAGCAGCCCCCGAGGGAGGGAGGCTTCTGCTCAGAGTCATGAGGCGAGACGAAACCCACAGGACACCCAGTGCCATGCTCCTCTGCCAGGGAGGCCTGCTTGGTGGGTGGCTCACCCCGCCTGGGCCAGCCACTGCCTCTCCCATGCTGCTGGGGTTCCCAGCCTGGTCCTCCGAGCCTGCAGCCCTGTCGGACCCAGGAGCTCCTGGTCAGTTGGAGTCTGCTGGGCTGTGGTCTGCTCTTCTCTAGCCTGGGAAGCCCTCACAGGACAGGTCTCCAGACCCTCCCAGCCCCTCAATCCAGACTCTCTGTCTGAGCAGAGTACAGGGACACATGCAGGAGCCCAGGAGAGTCCTATTAGAACCGACGTTAGACCCGCCTTCTTGCTGAACTCCACACGTCTTATATATCTGGGCAAAGACTAACTCGGCTTGCCTCTTCATCATGCTACTGACTCCTACTCTGACTCAGGCTATTAACACCCTGGAGCCCTCCTGCTAGGTGCTCCGGCTGAGCCCGTCTTCTGAGCCTTGTGGCTGGGCGAACGCCTGGCACAGAGCAGGCGCCTGATAAGCATTTGCTTCTCATGGCTCAGTCTCCTCCTGCCATTCCCGGCCCACCTTGCAGCCTTGGGATACCGATCCTGTGGCCTGGATTGGGCAGACGGATCAGGAGGCATATGACAGAATCACGTGTTGGCATGGAGCCAGGCCACAGGCTGAGACGCTGCCTGCCTTGGCTCCAGAAGATGCCTTTCAGATGGGGCTGGCAATGTCGGCACTCCACCTGCCAGGGACCCCCAGGACCTGTCCACAGCACCTCTGGCCTGGGCTCTGCAAGGGGAGACCTCTGAGAGGAGGGCGGCTGGAAGGAGACTCGGGGCCCTGTGCCCCTCCGGCTGCATCTCCAGCCAGAGCCCTTTCAGCTGCCTGTGCCCAGGAGGGGAAAGTGAGCCCGGGTCTGAGGCCTTCTGCAGAGAAGGCAGCCCAGGGCCCCAGCAAGCCTGATGCGACTCTCAGGGAAGCCCGTCAAAGCCGGTGTGGCCCAGGACAGATCTTACAGTCCCAGTGTTTTCTTGCTGTCTTTACCACATCGACAACAGGATCGGGCCTCTACCTCTGTGATTCAGAAAGACTGTGTGGTTTCAGGTTAACCAGGATGCCTTAAGGCAGACACCGAAACTGCTGGGAAAAGGAGTCCAGGAACTCAGCGAGGGCCCAAAATCAGATCTGAGGCGGGGCGCGTCTGGCCCCCTCCCAGGGTGTACCCCAGCCACCTCCCCCAGGCACTGTGTTGAGGTGCTCTCAAGCTCAGAGGCACTCATGGACTGCTTCCGAGGGGCCTAATTCTGGACAAGGAAAAAAGGACCCAGTCCCAGCACAGAGACTTGTTCACCGCAGCGTGACACAGCACAGAGCATTCTTCTCACAGTCTAGGTCTCTGGCGTGGCTGCGAGCAGGACCCCCAGAGCAGCCGTCCCTGGGACGCTTTTGCAAGTCATGGCGGGCAGAGCAACTCAGGGAGGATTCAAAGGCCGTGGGGTGTAGCCTCCCCTGTGACCTCTCACCTCCTTTCCAGAGGACCAGAGAGGACCCACCCTTGGGAAGAAAGGGGGGTTGTCAGACTACAGACACCCACGGTCAGCTGCTTGGAGTCAGTGTTGCTGATTTTGGGGAGAAGACTCCCTTCACTCGACCAGCTAGCTTCAATACCAGCCCAGAAGAGCAATGAGGAAGGCCCCCCACCCTGCATGGCGGCCTGGAAGAGAACTTAACCTCTGGTTGAGCAAGAGATACTCATAGATGACTCGGGTTTTCATTTTCTCCCAGAGATTCAAACCCAGGTCCGGAGTACAATGGTTTTCTTTTTCTTTTGAGATGGATTCTCACTCTGTCACCCAGGCTGGAGGGCAGTGGCATGCTCATGGTCCCCGCAGTCTCAACCTGCTGGGCTTAAGCGATCCTTCCATCTCAGCCTTGCAAGTTGGAACTACGGGAGAATGCTACCACACCAGGCTTATTTTTTGATTTATTGTAGAGAGGAGATCTCACCAAGTTGCCCAGGGTGGTCTCAAACCCCCGGGCTCAGGCAATCCTCTTGCCTCAGGCTCCCAAAGTGCTGGGATGCCAGGCTGAGCCACCGCGCCTAACCCGGTGGTTCTCAATTCACCAGGCTTATGGAGCCCAACCCTAGAGGCACGCCCCCATCCACAGCGCTCGGCCAATAGCACCGTCCCCACCATCAGCACATCCTTGAGACCTGTCAGAGGAGCTGGCGATGGGACCGAGAGCCTAACGCGGGGAGGCAGGGGGCCAAGCGCGGGCCACGAGCGGGTCCCTCAGGGCGCGCAGGGACTGAGGGAGAGGAGGAGGAGGGCTCGGCAGGGCCTGCCCCCGCCACAGCTACCATCCCCATCCCGCGGAGTGTCCCTGGCGGGGGTGAGGGGTGGAGACCCTGTCCCGGAAGGAGAAGCAGAAGAACTGAGGAGATGCAGCCAGGAGAGGAGCAGCCCAAGGTCTGGGTGCTCCCGTGTTGGCAGGGCTGCCCCAGGCAGAGGCTGCAGACCCGAGGGCAGAAGCAGAACCCTTGGAGAGGAGTGGTCCTCTGGAAGCAGAGCCCACCCTAGCAAGGAGGCTGTTGTCCCAGGCCCAGATGCCAGCATCAACTCTAGCAGCCTCGGGAAGCAACGCAACTGCCACCAGCGTGAACCATCCTGGGCGGACTTGGGTGGCACCGTCGCTGACTGTTACCTGAGAGACGACGACAAGCTTGCCAGTCTCCACATCCACGGCCTGCACAACTCCTGAGACCGTGCCGTTGCCCATGGTGAGCCCGCGCACCAGCCCAGCGCTACTCACGAGTGCAACGCTCTCGTTGCTGATGGAAAAAAGGATGTTGGACTGAGGCTGGGGGCCGCCCTCGGAGGTGACCTGAGAAGAAGAACAGTGGCTCATCAGGACTCGCCTAGCTGGGTGGCTGGTACCATCCCCTCGGAGAACGAGGGCACCAGGCGGATGGCTCTCCCCCAGGGCATGTGGCACTGTACAACAGAGGTATGCCTGGAGCCAGGGCACGGGACAGTGGACTTGCTGGGGTCCAGCCCAGACCAGGGTGGGGAAGGACACGGGCTCTGGGCTCTCACCTGCATCGTGGCCCCAATGAGTAGTGTCAGCTTCCTGGGTATCAGCCGGAACGGGGGAAAGACCTGGGTGGGAGACATAAGAGAGAAGGGATCAGTTGTACGCCAGGCTCATCCCAGCCAAGTGTAACTCACACAACAGCTGCTTAGTGAGAGGAGAACATGGGGCACGGATCCAGTTCCCCCGTGAAGTGACCAGGTACCCAGGGTCCAGGGCCTACCATGGTGAACCCACACCCCATTCCCTCAGCTGAGGTTCCACAGATCTTAGAGGCACGTTCTGCTGCTTGTGGCTGGGCTTCATCCCACGGCATGCTGAACCCCGTGGAAATAAGGACCTTTGACTCATTGGGGACCTCTGCCACAGTGGCAGTCATCGCGTAATCCCTGGGCACACGTTAGATGTGCACATCTTCCAGCCACCAGGACCCACGAGCCAGAGGCGGGGCCTGCCGTCTGCGTCCAATAAGTTCTTCAGGGGTTCTGAGGCCAACCTGTGCCACCACCACCTGCCGGACTCCCCCAACTCCTCTTGTACTACAATTTTCCAAGTCTCCACTGGAAAAAGAAGCCTTAGGATTGTCCTCTATTGCAGTGCCCTCAAAAGGAACCGAGGATGAGGAAAGAGGGGCTCGGGGCAAGGACTGGCCAGGGTGGAGACCGGTCGCCAGCTCCCTGGGGCAGAGAAGAATCCTTCTACTCTCCCTACCACAGCCCCTGCCTGGCAGGAGTGCCAGTGCTTGCGGTGAAGAAACGCACGCGTCGGCCACAGCCCTGCTTTGTGCTGGAGGACGAGTCTCTGCAAGGCTGAGCTGCTCCTACGCAGAACTGAATCCTCATCTCCAGGAGAAGAAAGCTGCCCGTCTTCAGACACAAACCACACCCACTGCTTTCAGACGGGGATAAATGGAGCTCCCAGCCTCTGCAAGGCCAAGGCCCAGCAGGATGAGGGCAGGGCCAGCTTCGTGCTGTCACTGTGCTCAGAACTGGGCACGATGCCTCGGCCACAGTCACCTCGGCCTCTGGCTGCTGTGGGGCCCCTGTCGTAACCTAACATCACGAGATGGCCCCACAACCCCACTGAGACCGCGTGGCAATCTCAGAGCACCCTTGTCCAGGAATGGCCAGTGGCAGGAGTTCCTGTTACGAGGACCTCTGTGGCACAGCCCCGTGACAGGTACCCCTACCCTCGGCGTGCCTATTCTGAGAACTTCTACACACAAGCCATGGTCTGACCAGGCTTCCATCCAGTCACCGCCTGCTGGAAATAGTTCCGACTGTCCCCTTGCCCTGCACCAAGGCACACCCCTTCTCTGAGCCACAAGCCCCTGCCACACCACAAAGGGAAGTAAGTGACTCAGCCGACCCTCCAGTCCTGCTGATCTAATGCTGCCTCCCAGACCCTGCAGAGGGGGATGGCTGCCTTTGTTCTTTTTGGGGGGGTTTTTTGAGTTGGAATCTCTGTCACCCAGGCTGGAGTGCAGTGGCACACTCATGGCCACTCCAGTGTCGACCTGCTGGGCTCTGGCAATCCTTCCACCTCAGCCTTCCAAGTAGCTGGAACTACAGGCGTGTGCTACCATGCCTGGCTAACTTTTGATTTATTGTAGAGATGAGGTCTCGCCAAATTGACCAGGTGGGTTTCAAACCGGCGGGCTCAGGCAATCCACTTGCCTTGGCCTCCCAAAGTGCTAGGATTACAGGCTGAGCCACCAAACCTGGCCGGATGGCTGCCTTTGTTCAGAGGACATTGTGGAGCACAGATGTTCACACAGCCCCTCCACGCTGGCTTTCTGGACTACTACTGAAGGTTCCAGTTGATCACAATAAAGACACCCCCGCCCACCAGCAAGCTGGCCCTCTGCAGTGTGAAAAGAAATGCTGTTACTTCAATCTGTTGTGGGGCTGAGTTGCGCTTCTGTCCAGCTTTGTTGGTCACACTTGCGGTGAGACTGGTCTGGCCAATGGTAATGCCGTGGATGAGGAATATGGCGGTGTAGTTGTCCAGGGTTTCATCAAGGGCCCTGAAACAGAGGAGAGGCCTGGGACTTCACCAAGACAGACCGGTGGGAGAGGCTGAGCCTGGGGCCAGCGCTGCCCCTGAGACGCCCTCCTCCGACCCCCAGGAGGACTCACACCAGTGTGACAATCTGGGAGGCCGCTTGGAGCTTGAGGTCCATGAAGGGAAAGTACTTGGTCAGGAAAGGTTTCTTGTAGAAGTCCAACACGCGGACATATGCCCTGACTGTCTTCCCAATCTCCACCTACATCATAGGGACAGAGGCTCAGGAGTGGCCTAGGGATGGTCAATCCTACCCCGCGGTGCACCTCAGTCTTCTGAAACAGCAACACCAACGTCACCCACAGACCTGGGAATCGGGGTGAGTTACCTGGGCTGATTTCTGGACTATAAGCCAATCAACAAATGAAAACTGATTAAGTGTCTACTGTATATAAGGGGGCCTTGGAGATATTTAGAGGCACGTGTGCCACTTTTTTTTTTTTTCTGAGTTGAGTCTCACTCTGTCGCCCAGACTGGAGTGCAGTGGCACGCTCCCAGGCCACAGCAGCCTCGACCTGCTGGGCGCCGGCGATCGTTCCGCCTCAGCCTTCCAAGTAGCTGGAACCACAGGCGCACATGACCATGTCCGGCTAGTTTTTGATGTTATCGTAGAGACGAGGTCTCACCAAGTTGCCCAGGTGGGTCTTGAACCCGCGGGCTCAGGCAATCCTCTCGCCTCGGCCTCCCAAAGTGCTGGGATTACAGGCTGAGCCACCGAGCCTGGCCATGAGCCACTTTCTACTCTAAGAGAACTAACGCTCTAGTTGGGAAAATTAGACACAGCTTAGAACAGCAGTTCAATAAATGCTCAATGACTGAACAGCTCCAGAATTTTAGGAAATGAGAGTCAGAAATGCTTAGTGAAGACACAGACATCTAGTCAGCAAATTAGCAGTGGAAACAAGAGTATAGGAGGATATGTGAGGCTAGGTAAGAAAATGCTTGCTTTTTAAGTAATCTAAGCTGCTGACCATTCTTCTTCTAATTCCTGACTCCTCTATTCACTCAGGAAAATTGGAACCCGAAAGGAACCCCAGAAGCCTAGCTTCAGTTACCTCAAATATTTGGAGTCATAAAGTTCCCTGTTTATGTGAAAGAAAACCCCGGATCTATTATTTATTCATTTTCACAAAAGTGCTTGGCATCAGTAGTGTTACTCATTTACTTGCTACTGAAACTCCAGAGAACCTGAACCCTGCATTCTGGGGAGAGACCTCGTGCTCAGTGAGGTATGTGCCTGGCAGTTACAACCTCACCAGCTGAAGACGTGCATTCCCCAGTCAAGGCTAACTCAGAGACGACATCAAGTGCCCCAGAGGGCTGTCAGCTGGGTGAGGACACACCATCAGATGTCACCCTCCATCAACCGCCATAATGGAAGTGAGAGACAGTACTGCAAGCTCACGAGGGGACAGGACACAGATGCCAGGAGGAGAAGCAAGGGCTACAGGGAAAATGCCTCCTATGGCCACAACCCTCCCCTGGTGTGCAAGTCACCGAGAGGACCCGTTAGGAAGCTTCCACTGACCTTGTCAACCACGCGGACGTACAGCTCCTGAATGTCCGAGACATGAACGATGGCCTTGGCCGGGGCCGGGAAGGCAAGACACAGGTCATGGATCATGATGGTCAAGGAGCCTGGCTCCAAGGGGTGCACCTGCAGGGTGGGGCGGGGCTGGGTGAGGTGGCCGCAGAGCCTGCCCTCAGCATCAGCTTGTCACTCATGAGACACCAGTGCCTGGGGCCTGTGTCACTTGACAGTAGTGGACACGAAAAATCCTAGCCCGAGCAGTGCCCGGCCCACTTCCTGTCACGAGCCCACTGCCAGCCAGGGGACAGGTTTGGGGAGGAGCTCACAGAGTGCTGATCTCAACGTGGCACAAGACCGGAGTCTGTTCAAGGGGGGGTGTCAGCAGCCTCAGGACGGACACACAGCAACTTGGAGGCAGAGTGAGGACTCCCACCCAGGGTGCCCTGTCCTCGGCTGGCCACCTAGCGTGGAGCGTGGAGCCCTGGTGAGGAGTGTGCCGGGGGCCTGCAGTGAAGCCAGAGGCAGGCACCGGCAGAGTAACAGCCAGCTGCCTCTCGGCGGCAGCTCTCTGAGGACGCCCAGACTGAACCAACAATCGCAGAAGCCGGGAGGCGACGGTGAGGTCACCCAGCGCAAGCTCTCCATGCTGCATTCATCTTTGGGTCTCATCAAAGAGCCCGGCTTGGTCTGAAGCGGCCCCCTCCTGGGCTGCCAGGGGAGTGGTCAGACCCAAGCCGTGCTTCTCCTCTTTTCACTGCCAATATCCCTCCTTTTTTCGAGTCGGAGTCTCACCCCATCACCTAGGCTGGAGTACAGTGGCATGCCCCTAGCTACCCCAGCGTCGACCTGCTGGGCTCCAGCGATCCTTGGGCCTCGGCCTCCCAAGTAGCAGAACTACAGGCAGGCGCTACCACACCCAGCTAACTTTTTGATTTTTACTGTAGAGATGAGGTCTCGCTAAGTTGCCCAGACTGTTCTCGAACTGTGGGCTCAGGCAATCTGCTCACCTTGCCCTCCCAAAGTGCTGGGATTACAGGCTTCAGCCACCATGCCCGCCCAAGATCTCCCTTTCTACTTCCGTTCTGTCCTCCCGCTTTCAGGAGTCCCACCTTCAGGAGAACCCCGCCCTGACAAACTGCCTGGAATCACCGTCTGGGGCTGCACGCGTGGGGCATTCCCATCTCCTGCTCATTGTTGGAGGCGGGCCTGCTGTGGCGTCACGTCCTGCAGGTCGGGCGTGTATTTCGCCTGTGGAGCTGGGCAGGCGGACCCAGGGCACAGAGCCAGTGGGCAAGCCCCCATGGCCGCCTCCCACCCCAGCTGAGCCCTTGAGGTCTGCAGGCTCATATTCATGGGCTGGGGGGTACAGTAAGCACTCAGGTTTCAGGGCGAGAATGTAAGAACCCATGAAAATGCATCCGGTTTCTGACCGACAGGGGACACCCACACAGGATCACACCACACTCAGGGCGAAACCCTCACCAGTGGCCCAGTGCTCTGAGAATGAGCCAGGCGCCCAAGGAGCCCATGTGTCTGAGCAGGCCTGGTACAACCTGGCCCGGCCTGGCTGCCGCCCCTGCTCCCATTTCTCCACACACGACCCTCCGCCACCCCCACCCCAGCTCCAGTCACACAGGCCTTCTCTCCCACGCTCAGAGCCCAGCTGCCACCTGCCTCCCGCAGGGCCTTGCAGGCCCCTGTCCAGGCCCGGGTCTCCTCCCCAGCCTCCACCTGTTGGCTCCAACTTGTGCCCCAGGATCCAGCCCAGCGTCCTTCCTCAGGGCAGGCTCCCTCAGCCCCTCGCCTCTGCCCGCCTCTGAGGAGTACTGGTCGAATGCAACCCCTCCGAACTACAGACGGGGAAACCGAGGCCCAGAAAGCAGGACAGGGACACAGCCCTGAGGGAGCAGAGCTGGGACGGAACCAGGTGCCCTAACTCCCAGCTGAGGGCTCCTCCTCCCACACTCTCCTCTTCCCCAGGGAACAGGGCTGGAGGCCCCCTGCGGCCAGAACAGAGCAGGGCGCAGGGGTTGAGGGGTGACCTGGAGGCAGAGGCCAAGCTGAATAAGGCCCTGGCTGCACCTAGCTGGGGTGTGGAGGGCTGACCAGCTGGGTGGGCTGCATACTCTGCCCCATAACTGAGCTCAAGGGCACACAGCACAGACACGGTATGCCACATTATTTTACACGATGACCTAAAGTAGACTAATAAAGATTCCAGAGCAGATAGCACACTTACACCCCAAAGCAATCGCTATGTGATTGCAGCCACCATCATGCCAGCTTCACACCAAATATGGACTGAGAAGCAAGGTCTGGGAGCTGCCAGGACTCCAGTTTTACAGGTGCCGATGCACCCTGGCTTATTACTTTTCCCAAAGAAAATTCACTGAACAGTTACAGAGATGCCAGGCATAGGTGCTCATGCCTGTAATCCCAGCAGTTTGGGAGGCTGAGGCAGGAGGATTGCTTGAGGCCAGGCATTCGAGACCAGCCTGGGAGCAGAGCAAGACCCCCTCTCTCTACAAAAAAAGAAAGACAAAATTTTAAAAAATTACAGAGAGAGATGAGAACTTCCTGTGAGAACACAGTTTAGGGCTCTGACCTGATACTCCTTCAGAAGTGACTATCAGAAGCTGGCACGTCCTTCACACTGCAGAGAAATGACATGGTGTACCCACTGCTGAGGCCCACGCAGGGCGAAGCAGGGACGGGATTTCTTCTCCTCCTTCATAAGAACCATTTTGCAGCCAGGCTTGGTGGCTCAGCCTGTAATCCCAACACTTTGGGAGGCCCAGGAGAGTGGACTGCCTGAGCCCATGGGTTCGAGACCAGCCCGGGCAACCTGGCGAGACCTTGTCTCTACAATAAATAAAAAACTAGCCAGGCATGGTAGCATGTGCCTGTAGTTCTGGCTACTTGGAAGGCTGAAACGGCAGGATCGCCGGAGCCCAGGAGGTCGACGCTGGGGTGGCCATGAGTGTGCCACTGCACTCCCGCCTGGGCGACGGAGTGAGGCTCCCACTAAAAAAAAACAAAACAAAAAACAGTTTTGCACCTCTTAAACAAAGGTGTAAAATGGCAGTGGGGAAGTCGATTCCCCAAAGACTCCATTTCCCAAGGGATGGACGCTAGCTGCTCTCTGGGTGACGGCAGTGGAGGACAGCATCGGGCTGGGCTGCTGCTCCCAGCCTGGTGGCGCGGCCTGCCCTGCAGGCTTGGCGACGGCGGCTCACATGTCCATGATGCTGCGATGAGGAAGCATTCCCAAGCCACGCTGGAGACCGGGGCGCCTGGGGGACTTGGCCACCAACGGACGGCAACGTGGAGACTGCACTCTGACCTGAGGCAACACTGCCTGTGGCTCGCACCCCCCTTGCTTCTCCAGGCGTTCAGGACCCACGCGCTTCCTAACTGACGTCCGTCAAGGAAAGGGAGGCGGGAAGGGCACCCGTGCCCAGGATAAAGGCCAACTTCTAAGTGTTGAAGTGTCGCCTGGGGACATCAGCCAACACAGGGGAGAGCCCTGTCATCGCAGCAGAGACGAGGAAGGTGTCGCTGCGCCTTAGGACGCTGTGAATGTGGCCAGAGGCAGCTGTGCACACAGGGATGGAAACTGCGACGTCCGCAGGCACCCATCAGGCCCGAGACGCTGCCCACTTCCGGTGTGGGCCTGGCAGGTGGAGACTGGAGAGGAGGAGGGGCCCCACATTTCTGAGCATCGCGGGAGCCACCTACAGCCCTTCCTGAGGAGCGTCCATCAGCGTCGCGTGAGGGGCCTCGTTGTACTGTGCACGCGGTGGGGGTTCTGCGCCCAGACTACTCACCTGCACAGCCTGCAGGGATGCCTCAGGCTCACGTGAAAACCACGGGAGCAGGGTCAGCCCTGACTTCCCAAAGGGCAAAGGCTGGGCATGGTGCCACTGTCTGCAGATCAGCATCCAGGGAAAAGCAGGACACACCTGAGTTCAGACTCTGCAGCTGCCGCCCGCGACCAGCCTCCTCCCTGATGTGCCTCCTTGGATGGACAGGGGCCCTGTGGCCGGCCGTGCCTCACAGGACCTGGGAGGTGGAGGGTCGCCCAACCACAGGCCGCAGGGCCTGCTGCTTGGCTCACTGCTGAGTCCCTGTTGCCCAGCACAGTGCCTGGTCAGACAGGTGCTCAAAGGTGGCTGAGACCACGTCAATGAGAGGTGCTGTGCTCACCACAGCAAGCTCCTTCCCTTGCCATAACTACTGTACAGGCTCTGCTTGGAGGACTTATTTTGACATGTAAGAAGTTGTGAGAAGAAAGAAACCTTAAGCTTGCATCGGGTAAACACTCCGATGTGTAAGCCAGCCCAACACAAACTGAAGGCCCTGACCGAGCGTCTGGGGCTGTGTGAACAGAGATCATCTCGGCCTTGCATGGCCGCGGGGCACTGTGTGGGGACAGAACCCCAAGGAGCCCTGCCACGCGAGCCCCAACAGCGAGGCTGTTCAGAGACACTCAGAAGCTGGTACGCCCACAGCCGTTCTGGCAGCCCCAGTGTGTATCAATGGAAAAGAGTTCTTTTCTACGAGCGAAGGGAAGAGCCACTGTGGGCTTCTCCATCTTCTGTGATCCAGGGAAACGAGAATGCTGCTAATCAGCAGCTGGAAAACGCCAAAGAAATGTGCACACGCAGGCCAGGCTCAGTGGCTCAGCCTCTAATCTCAGCACTTTGGGAGGCCAAGGCGAGTGGACTGCCTGAGCCTGCAGGTTCGAGACCCACCTGGGCAACTTGGCGAGACCTCGTCTCTGCAGTAAGTACAAAATTATCCGGGCGTGGTAGCATGCACCTGTAGCTCCGGCTACTTGGAAGGCTTAAGCGGCAGGATCACTAGAGCCCAGCAGGTTGACGCTGGGGTGGCTGAGAGTGTGCCACTGCACTCCAGTCTGGGTGAAAGTGAGACTCCAACTCAAAAAAAAAAAAGAAGTGTATACACATCTTCAGATACAACGATCTCAAAGAAGCTGCTAGAACCTGTCACAGACTGTCAACACTTCGTGGAAAACTCCTCCTGCAGGTTAAGGAGGAGGTCAAAGGAACCAGGGCTCGGTTTCCCTTAGGAGTTGTGACAGTCTCTGGCATGAACCTGGTATGAGGGGGAGGCAGAAACCCCAGTGGTCAGGGTGCCTTAATGGAAGCTTCTGGAGCAAAAGCAATTCCCAGGAGGCCTGCACTCAGGCTGCTGCTTGCCATAGTGCCATACTCGTCCTAGTGATCTGCCTGCAGTGGGGCACCCACTGTCTCTCCACAAGAGCCCCCAGAAGGGGAGACGTGGAGAGAGGCCAGTCCACAATTCAGAGACAGAATGCCACAGCACTACTGGACAGACCTGTACAGAGGTAATCCTAGAATCACAGCATTTTGGGATGAAACAGGGGCTCCAAGTTCTCCTGGGAAAACTCGACTCCAATGCTGGAATCCACCTTGAATCTTCCAGACAAGTGTCCCAGCTTCTGCTTGAATTCCTCCAGAAACAAAGTGCTCACTACCTACAGAGGCAGCCTAGGCCATCACTGACTCCTAGAAACTCCTGTTCTTGATGAAATCTCTCTTTCTCTCTCTTACAGGGCTGTTCTCAGGGTTCACTCAAAAATGTCGCAAGGTTAATGTGAACAAAAAAGGTGCCCCAGTTTCACCGGCGTTGTACACGTTTTTCCTAACTTGGAACTCCCTCTTCTTGATATCAGGGAAGTTGTTTTTAATCTCTAGAAGTAAAGCAAAATAAGGCATGTGTCAAGCAGTCAGAATTGGCTAAGACTCAAGGTTCTCCTTTTAATATGAAGGCTTTGACCGTGAGCAGTCACTGGCATGGCAGGAAGAAGAGCGGGATAATGCCTCTTTCTTTCCTAGAGGGAACAAAAACACGCAGGGGAGCCCACCCCGGGGTCCCAAGCTCAGAGGTCTCCAGCTTCCCCAGCTTTCCTGCCACACACTTGGCTCCGGGTGTCGAGGGAGTCTGCTTCTCGGAAGAACAGGCGACTTCCTCACACTTCCTCAGGGACTGCCCTGTGATTGGGTGTCCCCTCTGCAGACAGCTGGGGACCAGTCAAGCACGGGGGAATGCAAAAACCAGACGCCCCACAGAGACAAACACCTGCGTTAGCTAAGGCTTTAAAAAGGGATGTTTTGCACAAAATCAGAGATTTCTATCTTCTCTTGAAAAATCAGGAGCTCCTGCTCCACCAGGTCCACATCCCTCCACGTCACACGTCACTGGGGGTCCCGTTCCAGCCGGCAGCATGAGCAGGCCTGTGGACCCACTGTCCAGAAAAACGGGCGGATCTACAGACACAACCACGTCAAAGGTCTGGCATGATTCTGAAGGGATATGGCGGATCAGGAAGCATTTATTCAGGAAAATCTACTGAAACTTGAGAAGAACTACAGAAGTCTGTGGCGTCTGAAATAAGACATGTATCCTCCCTGCTTCCGCGCAGCTTAGTGGGCCGGGACTCCAGACTGGTCCGTTCAAGGTCACAGGGCTCCCTCACCCTAGCTTTCAGTCTGGAGATTATCTTCCTAGGAGGGACAGGATGTCCCATTTTCTCACCTCACGGTGCCCCTATGTACCCTAAGTCCCAGGAGGGTGGCTGAGAGGCAGGGCCTCCCTAATTTGGCCCAGCCCTAGCCATGGGACGGAGGCTCTACTGTGGGCACAGCGCCCATGGGAATGCTGGGCCCAGTCGCCCATTCCCAGGCTCACGGGGTGGGGTCTCATGCTAAGAGGACCCTGGGACTGCTGCCCACGTTCAGCCCTAACTGCACTGTCCCCTCAGAGCAGCATCAGAGACTCCACTGTGGGTGAGCGTGAGTATGCATGCAGGCATGTTAGACTCTGGTAAAATAATCCAGCCAGTCACTGAAGGAGGAGACAAAAGCAAATAATAATAAGATCCACAGCAGAAGTCAGGTGGGGGTGGGGGATCAGTACCCAGAGTGTCCATAATGTATTTTCTAAAATGTCCATTTCCCAACAAGACATGAAAAAACAAAAACAAAAACACCCAGGAAAGTATGGCCTATACACAAGGAAAAAAGCAGATAACAACAGAAACTACCCAGGAGAACAACCATACATTGAATTCACCAGACAAAGCTTTCAAAGCAACCATTATCAATATACTCTAATAGGAAACAATGATTAAGTTGAAATGGCTGTTAGGGACCTAACCAAGGCAACTCCCTTTTGTAGTAGTTCAGCCATTTTGTCTTTCAGTTCCCCCTCTCACCCCTCCTCCATGTGACCGCCCTAACCTTCCCAGTAGACCACAAATCATGTCCCATGATTTATGGCTTTTCCTTTCCCTCTCCTGAAGGGCTATAACATTCCTGAAATAGTTCTGTCACGTACACTTTCCCCCTGTGGTTAATTTACAATTGTTCTCTACCCAGAACTGACACTCTGTAACCTTATAGTTTTTTGCTATATAAACCCCTTGCTTGCTTCATTCAGGGTCGAGAGTCTTTTTTTTGGCATGAGCCTCTCTTGACCGTCAGCATTAAAGGACTCAGTATTTGACTCTCAGCATGTTGATGACTTCTTACTCGCGGGTGTGGCTACAACAAAGTGAAGGAAGATTTGATAACTATATTTTATCAAATAGAGACTGTCAACAAAGATGTTGAAATTAGAAAGAAAGAGCCAAAGAGAAATTCCTTTTTTTTTTTTGAGTTAGAGTCCCACTCTGCCGCCCAGGCTGGAGTGCAGTGGTACATTCAACCACACCTGGCTAATTTTTTATTTATTGTAGAGACGAAGTCTCACCGAGTTGCCAGGGCTGGTCTCAAACCCATGGGCTCAGGCAATCCACTCGCCTCAGCCTCCCAAAGTGCTGGGCTTCCAGGGTGAGCCACTGGAGCCTGGGCAAAATAGAAATTCTCAAGTAGAAAAGTATAGTAAGAGAAATGGAAAAACCACTCGAAGGGCATAAAGGTAGATTTGAACTGGCAAAAGAAAGAATGACTAAACTGGAAGACAGACTGTTGGGCATTACGCAACTTGAAGAAAGATTAAAGACAAATAAATAATGTCACAGAGAGATGGGGGACACCAGGAAGTGCGTCAACAAATGCATAATGGAAGACCCACAAGGAGAGGGACGAGTGAAAGGAGCAGGAGAAACACAGCACAAAATGTCCCAGGTTTATTGGAAGACCCTGATCTGTACATTGAGAAAGCTGAATGAAATCCAAGTAAGGTAACCCCAAAGAGATACACACGGAGAAGCAGCCTTCTGGGGTCAGAACAAAGCTCTGACACCTTACTTAGAAACAATCCCTTCAAACAATCCTACACTTGACTGGATTGAGTTAGAGACGCTAAATCACAGCTCCAGTAATGTTTAAACATTGAGCCAAAATCTAGGAGGAAAAAATCTTTAAAGTAGCACAAACCCTAACCCCCAAAACAAACAAACAAACAAAAAACAAGACTCACCATTTACCAGGAAACCCCAGCCAGATTAACAGCTGACTGCTCATCAGAAACAATGGAGGCCAGAGACAGGAGGAGAACATAGCAAAGTACTCAAAAGCAACAAAACACCTATGTCAACCAAGAATTCTATATCCAAGTTAACTTAAAAGGGGTCAACGACTGAAAATGTAAAAGCTAAAATTATAAAACTCTTTGAAGAAAACATAGGGTAACCTTCATGGGCTCAGATATGTAATAGATTCCTAGCTATGATATCAAACACACGAGCACCAACAGGGAAAAAAAGATATATTGAACTTCATCAGGATTAAAAACATGCGCTTGAAAGGACACTGACAAGAAAGCAAAAAGATAACCTACAGAATGGGAGAAAATATTTGCAAATCACATCTGCTGAAGAACTTGTAACTAGAATATACAAAAAACTTCGACTTAACAAAAAGAAAAACACTGGCAAAGAAACTAGTAGAAAATGGCCAATAAGCATATGAAAAGATGCTCAACATCATTAGCAAACAGGGAAATGTAAATCAAAACCACAATGAGATACCAGGAGCACCCACGAGAAGAGCTACTGTTAAAAAGTCTGATAGGACCATGTGTTAACAAGGGTGTGGAGGAACTGGAATGCTCAGACTCTACTGTTGGGAATGTGAAAAGGTATAGTCATGTGGGAAAACAGCCTGGCGAACCAGTTCCTCAAAAAGTTAAATATGAAGTTTGCACATGACTCCAGCAATTCCACTCCTAGGTATACAGACAACAAAAATGAAAACATATGTCTACACAAAAACATGCCCATAAATGTTCATAGCAGCATTATTCACAATCGTCAAGAGACAGAAACAACCTAAATGTCCATCAGTGCATGAAGATGTGGCATAGCCATATAATTATTGTTACTTGGCCATAAAAAGGAGTGGCATACTGACACATGCTGCAGCACAGATGAAACTTGAAAACAGTATGCTAAGTGAAAGGAGCCAGTCATAGAAGACCACACAGAGTGTGATTCCATTTATAGTAAGATGTTCAAAATGATCAGGTCTGTGGAGAAAGAAAGAGATCAATGGTTGCTGAAATCTGGGCCAGGCCATGCATGTGTCCAGTGTGTGCGAGAAGAAGGAGGTGATAGCTAAAGCACATGGTTTCTTTAGGAGGTGACAGAACCAACCTAACAACATTATCTAGAAATAATATTGACTGTGATGACGGTTGTACAACGCTACATGTACAGTAAAAATCACTGAGCTGTAAGTGTGTGGATTGTATGGTATGTGAGTAACAAACATCTCAATAAAAGTGTTATTAAAAACAACAGACCAGCCTGGCCAACACAGTTAGATCATGTCCCTACAAAAAAAGTAATAAAACAAATTAAAAAAAGTTAGCCAGGCATAGTGGTGCATATTAGTCCCAGCTACTTGGAAGGCTGAGGCAGAAGGATCAGTTGGGCCCAGGAGCTGAGGGTTACGGAGAGCTACAATCACACCACTGCACCCCAGCCTGGGTGACACAGCAAGATCGTTCTCTAAAAAATAAATAAATAAGAGCCACAGAGAGAAATCAGCCAGAGGGGCACAGCCTGCGCTCTCTAGCGTGCCGCGGACCCTACCACTCCCTGTTACTCTCCAACACTGCAGCTAAGGGTCAGGTCCATTCAGCACTGACAGCTTTGTTCCTCACACCCTGCTCCTTCCCCTCGCTTCACCCCCGTCCTGCTCCAGGCGCAGTTCACTTTGTTCGTCTCACGTAAAGACAGTCAGTGGAGGCACAAAGGTCGGAAACTGAACTACAGGGAGTGAAGGCCGAAAAAACCTTGCAAGTGACGTGACACATGTTTGATTTCCGACTACACCATCTACTGACTGCACAGCAGTGGGCAAGGTGCCCTGGCTGTGTTTCTGAAAGGAGACTCTGGGACTAGGTAACTGCAAAGGTGAATTTCAACGTTGGCCTTCCTTGAAGTTGGGAAGGTATTTCCCGCTGCTGCCACCCTGCATGGGCTTACCAAGGCCAAGACAAGAGGAAACACTGCCACCAGGACCGAAGGATGGCCTGCAGTCACACTCTACCCGGTCCTCAGAGACCACACAATCAGAATCCCCACCACATACCTAGCGCCGAATCAACCCAGGCCTCTTTGGAGTCCAGGGAACATCTTCTTTGACACTGGCATGACAGCTACCCCTTTTAACGGAGGGAAAGCAGGTCTTGGGTCCAGAGCAGCCCAAAAGTTACAGCACAACTGTGGTGAAATGACATGCTGGGGGGGTGTCATTCTAGAATCTTTGATCTGAGCTGCCCTGTATTTCTGACTCACGGGAGTAGCTTTATTACACTTTCAGTAGTGAGAGATTCCTTTTAAAGTAAGGTCAGTTTTCGTAATTGCATAATAACCCTCACGCAGATATGCAGACATGTAGGGCAGTTTTTGTTTTTACACTATTATGTTCTTACTATATTTTTTAAAACACAAAGCAATTTAAACCCAAATACTCTACAAAAAAAGAATGCCTAAAGTACAAAGGATTGCATAAAAATAATAAGCCAGTGTACACTGCAACATAGAAAAACATAAAAACGCAGGATAACATAATTGAAAAAAGCAGAATGTGCAATTTTCCTATCGCAAGGGCACAGCTAAGTCAGTATTTGCAAGAATAGGAAGAGGGGCAAAAGAGAACATGGGAAAGCATAAGGTGATATGTGGTTTTTTGTTTGTTTTTCCTAGGAAACAGGATATTGAGAAGATAGAAAAGCTCCCACAGTGGGAGGGGACCCAAAGGGGTCACCCGTATATCTTTTCAAGCAAGTTTCTTCATGGTTGCTATAATGCAGCTTATATAACAATATTTTCATTAATATTTTAATATTTAATTAAAATACTGGTTGAAAGGAAACCTTCAGGTGACAAGTAGTGCAGGTAGTTTGTGGAGAAGGAAGAAACTCACAAAGGTAGCATGGAAATGACCAAAGTTGCAGGGTGAGTCAGAGAATGGAAAGACCTTGCTAATTACAGTTTCTTAAAAACTCCATCCTTGAACCACACAGTGGCCCAGACGAGGAAGTAAAACCAACAGGGGAACCAACCGATGGCTCAAGCTCACCGTGGCCACACCCTTGGCCTCCTGGTAGGCCAGCTTGATGACATCGGCAGTGCTGGTGTTGAGGAAGAAGTAGCCTGAGCCTTCCTGGATGCAGAGCTCCACCTAGAGGAGGGAGAGGCAGGGAGGGGTCAGGCTGCCTGTTGGAGGGCGAGGGTGGGGGGATGGGGGGGCCGGGGCGAGGGGCTGGGCTGGAGTCTCACCCGGGTACGATGGTGGGCAAGGTGAGTGCCGTACCTGGACGCCAGGGTGGTTGTAGATGGTCACCTCTTCTGGGCGCACCCTCACCTCCTCCACCAGGATGAGCTCTATGGAGGCCGACACGGGCACGGGAAGGTCATGCTGAAGGGCAACGCCCAAGCCGTCAGATTCAGGAAGTCACAGGCCAACACCAGGCTGCCCACAGGCAGAACAGGCCTAGATGCCAGGTCCAGGACTTGCTCCTGGCCACCCATCACACAGGGGACACACGACCCTGGTGCTCCTGAGCCCAGGCGAAGGGCCACATCCCCTTGGAGACCTCCCTTCCTCCTGCCTTCCGCTCCAGACACACTCTGCCCTTCAGGGCCTCACAGCAAATGGTCGATTCAGAGCCTGTGGTGCACACCACGTGGGCGGCCGGTGGGGCTGAGCAAGCAGTAAAGCCGATGGCCAGGCCAGGGAGTCGGGCAGGGACACAGGGAAGAATCGTCCCAGTTGGCTCACAAGAGGGCAGGACGGCCCTCATCCCTTGGGCCACGCGCTTCCTAACCCTGCCTCCTGCCGTGTGTCACCCAAGGGAGATGCCGGGGCCGACCCAGCTCTGGGGCACCCTCACGGTGGCATATTTGAGCACCGCCCCCGCGTCACACATCTGAAAGGCACCGGGGTGCAGGGCCTGCCCTCAGGGAGCAGCTACTGTCACACAAGGAGGGAAAAATAAGGGCGAGCGAATGGCAAGAAGGCCCCGGAGTGCAGTGCGGGTGACAGGCAAGGCGGGGTCTGGAGGAAGCACAGCTCTCAGGGGAGCGAGGCCTCAAGCTGAGGAAGACCTGCGCGACTCAGAATCAGGGCAGCCCCCGGGGCAGGGGACCCCACAGGGTTGAGAGTGTGAGTACAAAGGCCCGGGGGGACCTGTTGGGGTCTTAGGCCCTAGCCAGGAGGCTGTGACACCCCTCCCCACAACCAAGGGAGCCCTGGTGCCAGGGAGACAAAGAAGGGAGTCAGCCATCAAGGACAGGCCTGGCCGTGCCCCTTCAGCGGCCCTCTCCCCAGTTTAACTCCCACTGGGGTCCTGGCCTCTTCAAAAGTTTTCCACCCAGAAGACGATTTCCGCGCCTCATCCTGACATTTGGGGTCCTTAGTAATTCCGGCCCATCTTCCCTTTCTAGCCATCATTTCTGCCTCCACCTTACCCAACACCTAAGCTTGCTGATGGCTGCTCCCCACCATGGTGCGGCTGTCATCCTGGCGGGTCCATTATCAAGCAGCCCTTCCACTCCACCTCAGATGCGCCCATTTGCTCCCTACTAGTAGTGCCTCTGCCTGGGGCCCGCAGGAGAGGCTGGGTCAGGGAGGGGTGACTTGGCAGACAGTGGCCCATGTTTCCAGATGGTGGAAACAGTGAGTGCGTGTATGGTGGAAGGCTTCTGAACCAAGACAGCAGGAGGCTTAGGGATCCAGGTCATAATACACCATGTCCAGGGCTCGGGGACGCTCCCCAGAGGGGCAGACATCTTAGCTGGGACTGAAAGGACAGGCCACCCAGTCGGGGGGGGAAGAAGAGAAGGCATGGAGCATTCAGGGCAAGTGGAAACTGTGTTGGAGACATCATGGCACAACCCAGCGGCACACTGGGTGGTCCATGAAGCAGGGCTGTGTGAAGAAGAGACTGCCCGGGGGAGCCTTGGTGGACAAGGAGGGTGGCTTCCTCCGGAAAGGCTGAGGGCTGCCAGGAGTGTGACCTGGCCTGTTGGACTTTCCCTTTCCGAGAGCCTAAAGGAAGGGTGTGTGTGGGGGAGATGGGAGGCAGCAGGGAAGCACGATGCAGGGGAGCCCACGCCCGGTTCAGCAGCAGAGACAGGGACTGAGGACTGTGTGGCCTGGTGAGGGGGCCCAGGACACTCCAATACCTGGTGAGATTCAGGCAGAAGCAGGAGGCCTGCCTCCCCCGCCCCCTCACCCCGCCCCCCAGGCCCTGGAAGATACCAGCTGCTTCCCTCCAGCTGCACTGAGGTGGGACTTCTGGTAGCCAGCTGCCGTGGCGGTGATGGTGGTGGTTCCCGACGCCTCGTGAAGTGAAATGGCCTGCAAACCTGAGCCCAGGAAAGGGAAAACTGAAGGTGCACGCCTGCACTACGGCCACCCCTGAAGCACCCCTCCCTCCTCTGACTTGCAGTTTCAAATCTAGGCTGGGTCAGTGGCTCATGCCCGTAATCCCAGACGTTCGGAAGCCGAGGTGGGAGGACTGCTTGAGCCCAGGAGTTCAGGATCAACCTGGGCGACATAACAAGACTTCGTCCCCACAAAAAAATTTAAAAATCAGCCAGGCATGGTGGTGCCTGCCCGGAGTCCCAGCTACTTAGGGGACTGATGCAGAAGGATCGCTTGAGCTTAGGAGGTTGGAGCTACGATGAGCCGTGATCATGCACTCCACCCTTGGTGAGACCCCAACTCAAAAAAAAAAAAGGAAATCTAAAAACAGATGACTGAGTTTGGTGAAACTGTCCACACTGTGTTGACAGGCCCTAAGTCAGTTTCCATGGAGGAGGTGCGTTGGAGGAGACAGACAAACTCAATGTTTGACTGTCAGGGTTCTGTCACGATTCAGCATGGCATAGAGCTGCACAGAAGTTGGAGCTGACACACCTGCTACACACCTGGGAGTGGAGACAATCCTGCCCTGGGCCTGACTGTCCTGGCCCTATCGCACAGAATGTCTGTGCAGGAGGAACAGAGATTGGTGAACTCACCAGGCACGTTTTAGTTCTGGGGGAGGGGGAGTCTCAGATAATTGAGTTACCCCAGAACCCGCCTCTTCAGCGCACTTCCTGTCTCAGCAGGCCCTGCCCATCCCAGCACACTTCCTGCCAGGAGGTCACTGTCTCCATCCTAAGGCCTGGACTGTTGGGTCACCCCCAGCTAACCGTGCAGTTTCTTCTGGCCACTCCCATCGTCCTGGGACACCAGCTGCATGGGCGGCTCATGCTCGATGCTGGCCAGCAACGGCCTGGAGGACTCCCAGTGGATGCTCAGGGAGCTGAAGTTGTCGAATCGGCGGCCCTGCTGGTCATAAGCAGCCAGGTCCAGGAAGGGGTTGCGGTGGCTGGAGACAGGAACCTGCAGAAAGCAAATGTCAGGCGCCATGGCCACACCCAGGACTGGACATGGAAACTGCTGACAGCACAGGTTGAGGCCGGTGGCCATTTCCTGGGCTCATGGAGGTGCTGGTGAAGAAGTGGGCGAGTCAGGAACCAACCCTCGCGACTACCTGCCAACAAGGTGTCCCAGACCCCAGTCCAACCTGGCCTCTGGCTCCAGACCACAGTCCTCAGCGCGGCCTAAGAACCCAGCCCCTTTGCTCACCAGAGGAACCTTGGGCAACACTGGCAAGTATTTCTGGTAGTCACTGCTAAGGGCCTGATGCCACTGGCACCTGATGGGCAGAGGTCAGTGATGTTGCTAAACACCCTGCCATACACAGGACAGCCTCCATGAGAACTCTGGCCCAAGCGTCAACAGTGCCAAGGCTGGGAACGGCCACCCCAAGCCCCTCTGCAGACAGGAGTTCCACTTCCCCTCTTCCCTCACTTTCCCAAATCCTCGCTGTCCTCCCAGCCCAGGCACACTCAGTGCCTCCAGGGCCACCCTCTGGCAGTTCACGGGAATGCAGGTGCCAACATCTAAAATGTCCAGAGCTGCCAGGGAGTTCTCACCAGATCCTTCACAATGCTGGGGTGGGCGTGGTCATTTCCTGGGAAGCATGAGCAAGCAAGGCCCAGGAAGAGCTAGGAACCCATCGAGGGAGACTCGGAATGGGAGCGCCAAGACTGCACGTCCCTGCCATTATGCCACTGCCTCTCGGCCCCACACAAGTCCTCTCCTTGGAACCTGGCCCAATCGAGCCTCCCTTTCCTCTCGGACCATAGGGCCCTGGGACAGCAAGCAGAGGCCAAGTGTGCCCGACCCCACAGCCTGGGCTGAACCCCAGCTCCACCCCTCACCTCCCAGGCAAGTGGCAAACTTCCCAAGCCCCAGTCTCTCCAGCTGTGACATGGAAAGCACAAGCGAGCCACCTCCTAGAGCACTGACGCAATCCAGGGCCCGCAAGTTCACTTTAGAGAGAAGTCCAGATTCCAACATCTCAGATGTCCAGAGCCGCCGGCTTGCCGCTTTCAGAGTGGCGTTACCAGATCCACCAGCTCGTTGTACTTAACACCCAGCAGGGAAACGGGGCGCTGTGTGCACTCTCCACATAGGTCTGGTCTTCCATCCAGGTGCGGGTCCTGTAGGAGAGACTGTCCTCCTCTGACCCTTGGGGGTTTGGCGTGACCATGGCACCCCTCTGGCTAGGAAATGGGACTCGAGACGTGTGACACGTCCAGGGGAAGCCTTAATGCCAGAACATCACCTGCCAGGCTTCCTCTCTCTCCACAGCGTTGCCTGCCACGTTCACCACGGTGGCTGCTCCACAGCCGAAGTCTAGGGCCACACACAATGACACGAGGCAGGGGCGCCAAGACCACCCGTGAGGCACAGGCTGCATGCGCGAGAGGTGAGCTTGTGCTGTGTGAAGCCCCGGGGCGTGGGCTGTCTGCTGCCACAGCAGCCTCGCCCGGCCTGACATCCTGACATGCTCACCCAGACCCCACCACCACTGTGAGGGTTTCTCCCCGGTTCCTTCCAGCTCTCTTGCCCCAGAGAACACCGGATCCAAGCAAGCTGCAGAGTCTACACGCTGCAAATTCTGCTCTTCCGGGAGCAGACTGGCACAGTCACCTGGGCAGGCAAAGGCTTGTGATTACCCTGGATAAGAGCTGGGGAGCTGTGAGTGTGGGTAGGGATTGCAGGGGCCTATCCCAGGCTCCCTACTCCCTCCCCTGGAAGCCACCAGTGTTCCTCCAGGGAAGGACATTACCACCATGCTAAGCATGTCTGCAGGCTGACTGGCCCTACCTGCAAGGGCCACCGGAGGCAACAGCATTCAGCCCATTTTACAAGAGGGGAGGCTGAGGCTCAGAGGCGTTCAACAACTTGCCCAGGCTCACAGGTTCAGAGGTGTAACTCGGCTGGCTTAATTTTAAGCCCCAGGGCCTCCACCGACACTGTGCCGTCTCTCCTGGTGCCCGAACTGGGGGCAACTCCACCAAAGAAGCCCCGGCTGTCAGTCGCCCGCAGCGGGTGCCCAACCACAGCGAGCCAAAGGCCGCAGGATCTGCTTGGAGGCCTGGACTCAGGCTGGAGTTGGGCTGCACTTTGTCATTCCATTCTGCTGTCTTTCCTCACCAGAGGTTTACTCTGCAAACACATCTCAGGTGGCCCCTGGGTCTGGGAAGTGTGAAACTAAATGGATACGGCCCTTGGGCTGCATCGCAGGGATCTGTCTTTACCAAGGTTCCCTCAAGAGACCATTCATCGCCAGGGTCACGACTGTACAGAGGGCTCAAAGGTTGTTAAGCCAAGGCTTGATGGACCGCAAGGCATCTCTGTGCTCAAGGTCTGTTATTTCCTGGCAACATCGGAGACACACGAAGCTAACTCCAAACTAAGCTCCACAGCCAGATCCCCGTCTTCCAGCCCAGAGACCCCCTGGGCTACACCAGAGGCACAGCCGACAGACAGACCAGGCAGAGCCCGGCCGACACAGGGCCTGCTCAGTAGTAGGCAACATTAAGGACAAGGAAGAGGCACAGAGGTGTGCTTTGCTTGTCTCTGCAGATGAGAAGGTTGGGCCAGCCTGCAGACGAACGCCTGCTGCCAAACAGAACAGGCTGCCCTTGCAGAGAGGCAGATCTCCAGGCCAGCACCATCTCCTCCCTCCCCTTTCTCCAGTAATGTCCCTGTTGGGCTTCTCCAGCCATCTGAGTTTACCAGAGTCAAGGGCAGAGGACAGGAGGGACACAGGCATGGTGTGTGCGTGGGTTTGCTTGTACATCTGTTCCTATTTATAGAGCTCTCTCTGTGAGCCAGGGGCAGCTCTAAGGACTTGCAGAGGATAAACTAAGTTAGTGCACTCCCAAGTGCTGGGTCGTGGGGAGCTTGTACATGCACTTCTAAGCCCCGGCCCAGGGTCCTCCCGTCTGTGTCGCAGGCCCTACCTTGCTTCCCTCCTAGCACTGACATCCCCAATCCGCCTACTTGTGCACCTGCTGGTCTCTCTATCAATGATGGGAGGCAGGTTCTTCGCCTACCTTGACTTCTCTATAATCTAGAACCTACAGCTGTGCCCGTCACCAGTGTGCGTGCTAAGAAGAAGAGGCACACAGCATCCCCCAAGCAGTAGTGGGGCCAGTGCCAGTCAGGAGGGTGTCCCGCGTCCCTGAGGCCCCATCTGGTCCTTGGAAGCCCTGAGGACAGAGGACTGCATAGGTCCCAGGTCCAAGGAGATCAGACCTGAGGTTTCCCTTCCAACCTTGCTGTTCGGCAAACTCCCGGGAGACTTTCTTCCCCTCTGGACATTTATTTCTGAAAAACAGTCCCCACACTCCCACACCCATGGGAACGCCGCCCTGCCACCCTTCCTTGGCGGCCCCCACCGCAGCTCTGACCCCACGAGCTCTGTCCGTGGTCAGGTGGCCCTCAAGTCACAGAAGACGGTGTTGAGGTTTTAAAGCACTACCAAGTGCCAGGAGGAGAGGCAGCAAGTCTGGAACCGAGGGGACTCTGTCTTTATCTGGCACCACCACTGGCAGCTGTGACTCTGGCAAGTCCCCTCACCTCTCCAAGCCCTGGGTCCCCCGTGGGTAAAGCACAACAACGGTGCCACCTCGCAAGGCTGCGCGGCGATGGAGGTGGTGCAGCACAGAGCGCCAGCCACACAGTGCTCGATGCGGGGCACGGCCACCGAGGCCCCCACCCAAGCGGGCGGCACTCTCAATGCACGCCCAAACAGCCCACTTACCACCTGCTTGTTCTGCTGCAGCAGCGGACAGGCCAGGTCCAGCTGGGCACGGGTATAGACAGGCCTCAGCATGAGCCGGGATGGGGGGGCGCAGAGGAACTTCACCACGGCGGGCTCCACCACAGGGAAGGGGTTGGTGAGGCTGGGCTTGTTCCCCACCGACAGGGCGATGACCTAGGGGGCACAGCAAGCGGGCAGACCTGAGACAGAGTCCCCGGTCCTCTCGGGGCAGCGTCTGCCGCCTGAGCTCCCTCCGACCCAGCTTTCTCTTCTGTAGGACGGGAGCCAGGGTGACACCCACACCACAGGGCCCAAGAGAGCCCAGCGGCACATGGGGCAAAGCATGTTCTCAACACTGGGGAAACTCTCAGGTAGGGACTCCAAGTGACCTCTGCAACAATCAGCCAGGGCCTCGGCGACCCCATCTCAGGAAAGAGACCTGGTGATGCTTGGTGGGTTCCCAGGACCCTAGGAAAAACCCACGGCTGCATTAGCAAGCTGACAGAATGAGGGGCAGGCGTGGGGAGGTGCGCACTCCAGAAGGGCTGAGATCCAGAGAGAGTGGACCAGAAAAGGGACTCTGCAGGACAAAGCATGGATGGGCAGAGCCACGGCCAGGAGAGACTAGTCCCTGCCCTCTGCATGCCCCCACAGAGGACATCCAGGCTGCTGCAAGCAAAAAAAGGAAACCCACGTCTGCTTGTTGAGCTAAGCCCTCAGAAGTCATGTCTGCTCTCCTCATATTCAGAGTGCACAGCTAACGGCCCACCCAGGGAACACCCTCTGCCTCCTAGAATGACACACAGCATCTGGGCAATGCACTGGCCTGGGCCAGGAGTCCCCTCCCTGTGGGGCAGGACCCAAGGCAGTGTCCTCCCTGACTTCCTGCAGGCTTGCTGTTGGCACCTGGTGCCCCACATGAGGAAGCCACAGAGTGCTGAGCGGAGACCCAGGGCGGGGCCAGGGAGGATCGGGTGTCAAGCCAGGGGTAAGAAACCTTCCAAATTCACTCATGAGTCATCTTCTTCTTGTTGCTGCTTATTGACTGCCATGTAGCTACTGCTCTCGTGATTTTATTGTTTTTCAAAACCAAACCCAGCGAGGAGTGGGGCCCCTCACCAGGCATCTTTGTGACCATACCAACACAGCCGTGCCATGGTGGATGTGCACACAGGGTTAACACCAATCAGTGTTCTTTGTAGTATTCTCCACTTGCCCAAAGAAACTTCTCCCACCTTCCTTGGTACACGTGGTCTTCCCCGCTTGCAGTGGATGTCCCCATCTCGGGAGCCCCGGCAACTCAGCAGTAGACCGCACTCCAAGCCAACGAGCTGTCACCCCCACCCTTGGCCTGGCCAGAGGGAAGGGAGTGCCGGGCACTGGGGGACCTGAACGGCAAGATGCCACCCCAGCCAGCCATCCCAGCCACGTGGGGATTCAGGTCACAGCTGTGTTTTGTTTGGTCCTCTCTGCCTCCCAATTTTTCGGTTTCCAGCATTAAAAAAAAGTTAAGTGATTTCACATGCAAAAATGAATTGGGATCTCCAGTTTACCTTGCAGCGCCAACAAGATGTGTCAAAGCTGGGTCTACAGTCTCACTCACCAACGATGCATCCCCGACGCTGCAAGCACTTGACTTTGTGACCCCGATCCTGAACTCCCCAGTTCAGTTAGCTAGATGTTGCAGCCCTGAGAGACAGGAGGCCACCTGACTGGCCAGTTCCATCAAGCATGATATGTCAGGGGTGCCCACTGCTGCACACTGCTCAACCTGCCTAGAATTCACTCAGTCATTCCACCCCATCACACCTTGGTTTGCCTGTCTCAAACAGGTACAGCAGGAGCAGCTCTCTCTCAAGGTTACTCCAAGGATTAAGTGAAATGATGCTCAGAGAGTACCTGGCCACGGTGGGTCTGAGGGCACCTGCCCACTCACCTGCTCACCCAAGGCCTGGCAGGTCACAAGGATCCAGTGCTGCTGAGAACTCCGGGAGGCAGGTGGGGCAAAGAGAGCCAGACTGATGCTGTCCATGTCCTCAGAGGTGACATTTCGAAAGAACTTGGAAGGCTCGAGGACCCAGGGTCTGGGGCCTCCTTCAAACAGCATCTCCTTTGAGGAGCCCAGGGTTACCAAAGCAACAGAGGAAGGATCCACGGTCTGCAAAACGAAAAAGAAGACTCAGCATTCCTCTGGAAGATGGGGACAGAGCTGGGTACCCAGACCCTGGGTTCTCATGCTGCTCTGGGGGATAGATCAGGGGAGCCCAGACTCCTGTGGATCTGCTTCCTCATCTGTAGTGCTCACAGAATTGTACAGACCCAAAGAAGCCAAGGGCTTTGAAAAAAATCGTCCTCCCTCTCTGACATAGTGCTAGGAAAGTGTAAGCCAAGTTCCCTCTTTTGCAAAACAATTTGATCAAAGCCTTCTCCATCTGGAATCCAGACTAACAATAGGAGAAACACACTCATACTCAGAGAGATATTCATCACACAATTATTTACCATTAACACATAACCGAGGGCTGGGTAAGCACAGGTGGTATGTCCACATGATGGCCTCTGACACAGATCCCTAAAGCAGTGTTCACCAAAGCAGCAAGGGCAGAGCACAACACTGACAGTATAGTGTCATCATAACCACACTGCTTTAAAAGACCTAAGACAATCCTAAAATGAAATACACCAGGGCCTGAGGAAAACCCAGGCTGCAGTGTCCTTGCAGACACGATCACAGGGGGTCTGTTCCCATGGGTCGCCACCTCCTCCCAGGGTGGAAGGGGCCAGCTGCCTCTCTGGGTCTCTCTTAAAGGGGCGCTGCCCCCAGTCACGAAGGCCGACTCAGGACCTCGCCATCCCGACAGGCCTCGCTTCCCACTGTCGTCATCTTGGGGTTAGGATCTCAACACGCGAGTTTTGGGGAAATGCCAACACTCCACGGATGGCCTTCGTGAGGAAACAGGCCCTCAGCAGCCACAGAAGCGGCCAGCACTTTGACCTGGGACCTCCTAGCTCCAGAGAGTAAGAAATAAACTTCTGTGGCTCCTGAGCCACCTGGCTGGTGGACACTGTCATGGCAGTCGGAAAGGATGACAGCACTTCTCAGACGAGAATTCTGTCCTGGGTTGCTTTTCAGTGGAATGCTTTCCTGAGTGGGATGTGGGTGGCACCTGTCTCTGGGCACCCCATCCTGCACACATGTGCTGGCGTGTGCATGTGCAGACAATCCCAAGGAGTCTGGGCTCTGCCATTCTGCACACCCAGGTGTGGCACTCTCTTTCCGCAGGTGAGCTGCCGAGGCTGCTCTGGGCCTTCACCTGCTCCCCTCCCGGGGAGGGTGTGCCGTCCGCTTCTGTGCTGCACTCAGGCCTCTGCTGGGGTCACTGCCCCTCAGACGGGCCTCCTCTGAGGCCCCTCTAAAACAAGGCTGCCTCATCTGTCACCTGCTCACCTCTCCTCATCACCACCTGCCCGACCTTACAGATGTCCAGCTGTGCATTTGCTTCTCTGCGTCCATCAGAAGGAAGCAGTCACTTGCTGGTCGTGAGACCTTAAGTAAGTTAACATCGACAAGGATCAGTCCTCAGTCTCCCCATCCTGTGGAATGAGTATAACAATAATGCCTGCCTTGTAGAGCTACCGGTGACTCAAGGTAGCAGGATGGAAGTGATGAACACAGTTAAGCACGTGCTCAATCCACGATCCCTGCTGTGAGGAGCTGCCATTGTCATGAACGGTCACCCCAACTCTAGAAAGCATGAAGCCCAAAACGAAGCCACTGAACCAAGTTTTCCAGCTGGGGGTCCTGAGTCTGTTCTGATCCCAAATCCCCTGTCCCTACCCCACCCCTCATGGCACAGCTAGAGAAGCTCCACTGTGGGCGTAGCAGGCCCCTGTCCGGTTGGCAAAGGCTAAGAATGTGAGAATGTGCGGAGGAACTGCAGATCCTGCAATTAACATCTGGACGATGGCGACGATCACCTTTCTGCCAAATTCCCTTCCCTCTTGTGCACAAAGGTGTCAGGGAATCTGTGCCAAGGAGACAGGCCACTAACCAACACAGCCGACCAAGGACACTCCTCAGTGCACGTCAAAGCCCAGACATTCCCACAGGCAAAGCCCAACAGGAGGGGCCCACCTCCCTACAACAAAACCACTCCTCTCTGGGCTGATTTTCTGGTTTGCAAAACAGCCAGTGGGCCTGACCCTCGAGAGACCTTCAGTGCCCTAGTCGACTGTAGCAGAAACAGAATTCACAAGCCTCTTCACATCGACATGTTTACAGGTGTGAGCATCTCGACTGAGGGCTGAGCCAGAGGGGTTGGGCAGCCAGAGGTGAAGCCCCACGCTCACCGGGTTGGCCTGGAGCCTCCAGGTCAAAGTGAACAGTCTACATGGTCATCTACAAGGTGTCAGGCGATGACTGCAGAGGAGATTAGGCCACCAGCAGGAACGAGTCTCCCATGGCCAAACACATGGAAAAGGTCAAGTATGAGTTAGAGCAGCGGGAAGGGGACAGCAACACCCGCTGGGGAGGGCCTTTCTTCTCAGTCCTGGTATTTCAGGGACTTTCAGGTCACACACATTCGCCCTCCCCAGTAAGCACAGGGTTCTCACGGGTCGAGCTGACAACTGGCGCTCCCCGGCCTGCACCAGCTGCTCGCTGCGACAGGAGAACACCCAGCTCCTGGCCGGGCACTCGTGACCTCCTTCATCTGCCCCTGCAGCTCCACGGACACATCTCTCTTCCCAGAGCAGACACACCTCGGGCCTCCAGTGCCCCAGCAGTCACGCATCCTGCTGCGGCCTCTCCTACTGCTGTCCACGTGTGACCTGTCCCCCTTGGGACTCATCATTTGCACTCACGGCAGTTGTCAGAGAGCCTCCCAGGGCAAAGAGTGCAGGACTTCCACCTACATCTCTGTCTCCCAGCCGGGGCCTACCACCTACACAGTGTCCAGGGATGTCAGCAGAGTGAGCCAACATATGGGCTAGCAAACACAGGTAGGAGCAGTGACTGTCAGCTGCCTCCCAAGTTTCCCACCGTCTCCACTTCCAGGGAAAAGAACCCCCATATATTCAGGGTGGCAAACTGCCCAGGGAAAATATTTCCCAGATTCTCTTGGAGCCAAGAGTGGCCAAGGGGCAATGTTGTGATCACGGAGTCACAGGCAGAAATTGTTCTCCTAATCTTCTGACAAGGCTAATAAAGGCAACTAACTCAGCTGAGGTGAGGAAGGCAGATGTGAGGACTAGGGCTCTAGAAACTACTTTGGACCATGTGACAACCTAGAGGATGCAAGCCCCAGAGGAGGACAAAGTGGAAAGACAGAGGCTGGGATCCCTGACACCTGTGGAGCTGCCACACTGGCCTGTGTGAAGCCTCACACGGGACAGAGAAATAAGCTCCTCTACTGATGAAGCCCTGCCACCTGGGGCTCTGATCCTTGAAAATAAGCCCATTCTTGACTGCTACCAGGCAGAAGATAAAAGACGAGACTCATACTGCCCCTTCTCTAGAACTGTCCAGAACGGAAGCCACCCTGCTGAGGCACATGTCCACTGCATCAACCTCCCATCGCGGCTGAGAGCAGCGAGCTGAGACATCGGCCTCTGCTGCGCCACCCAACCACCAGGTCCTCCCTTGGCAGCGGCCGGGAGGGGCCCCGGGAGTCTCCTTCCACCCACCGGAAAGCTCCACCTCTTGGCAGGTCCAGCATGGGGCATCCCCAGGAGCAACTGCCAGCCTCTTCTCCACTCGGCTGGCGGAACGCTCCCACCCACTCCAGCGCTGTGCTGAGGGAAGGGACCGTGACGTCCTCACTCTCAGCTGTCACCCCATCAGCCCTCTGTGCTTCACGCTGTCCGGGGCAAGCAGACACGGACACACAACTCCGGGGCAGTTTCTGGCCTCTCTCGGCTCGAATACCGCTTCCCAAGGAGAAAGGCTGCCACATGTGCTCTGCCCTGGTCATTCTCAAGGGCCTCTGGCAGGGAGGCCCAAGTAGGAATTCATGCTTATGTGCTGAACACATGGAGGGACGGCGCAGAGGTGCAGGGCCAGGTCTTCGATTAGTAGACTTCTACCAAGTGTCTGCTGTGTCTGCTCTGGAATTAGGAGGCCTCGATTTCCATTCTGGTAGGGTGACCACGGACACACTTTCTCACTGGCTCATTCTAAGCGAGACCACCTTTGGCTGGCATCTGCTTTGAAAAGGCACTTCGCATGGGGCTAGGGATTCAGAGATGAAAGGCCCAAATGCCACACAGCTTCCTTCAAATGGGTGAGACAGAGGAAAAGAAAAAAGGCACATGCCACAGGGCCGTTGTCCTCGAGGCTGACACTGGAAGGCAAGGAAATTGAAGGGCTAGCTGGCTCAGCCCAGGAAGTGGGGGATCCCGGAATCGCCCTTCGGCCCTCGCTGGAACGAGGACCAGGAAGTCCCAACCAACGTCCCCTCTCTGGGCTTCTTCAGTATGAGGAAGGGTTAAAACAGAGCAAGTGACGATTGTATCCGCCAAGCTCCCAGCTCCTACCCCTCATGCAAAGTCCCTTTCCCGCTCTTGGAGGAGGATCCAGGTCCTTCCATTTACGCTCCACACTCGCTGATCCTGGCTGAGCACTCACTACCTCCCGGCCGTTCTGAGCCCACTCCATTCATGAGCTTAGGGAATCCCACCATGACCCTGTGACACAGGGGCTGTCTTTGGCCATTTTCAGGCAGGGACTTTGAGGCCCAGGGAAATTAAACTAGCCCCAGGACAATATCAGACAGGACTCAGACTCAGGAGGGTGGTGTGGACGCTGAGGCTGTGTTCTATACCACGTACGGCATGAGCACCTCCCTCCTTCCTCAGACGGGAAGAAAGGTTCACAGACACCGGGCAAATGTGGAATCCAACCCGACCCAGGAATTGAAGGCCCCAGAATCTGCTCTGTCACAGGGTCGCGCTCCCAAGTCTGGGGTACTGTGGGACCCTGAAGGATACCTGGAGCAGGCCAGAAGCACCCCTCTGTTCGGACCTCTGCTGAAAATGTGTCTGAAGTCCTCAAGGCCTATACTCCTGCCTTCACTGGGGGAGGTGCGCAGGCCTGGGTCCCCAGAGGCTGCCACATGCGGGCCTGGGGGACCACAGGGCATGAGCAACTGTGGGCCTCATCAGGGAGGCCCTCCTCCTTCACATCAATCCTTGCTTTCCAACAAAAAACACCAAGGAGAGGACGGATGCCGACAGCTCTTCTGAACCACTGGCTGGTCACACAGATTCCGCAGAGCAAAGGGAGGGTTTGTGTCAGGGAAGAAGTGGGTGGAACCCCAGCTCACCTTGAGGGGCAGGTAGGCAGCGATGGTGATCCTGGCGCTCAGGGAGACATGGCTGTGCCTGTAGCTCACGAGGAGTGTGGTGGAGCCCTGGGCCTTGGCTTTCACCATGATGCCGCTGCAGTGCCCGGCGCCCGGCATTAGCTTTCCTGCAAAAAGGGAGGAGCCACACAGTCACCTGGACGTGGCCTTTGGCGGGATCTGCACGGCAGGCTGAGGGCTTCTCCTTCGTCCTGGGTTGACAGACAATCTGATTTTTAAATTAAGCTTTCATATCTACGTAAATCCCATGACCATGTAATTCACAATGATTCTTCCCCCACATACTAAATCCGTCCTGCACCCAGCACCCAGATCAAGAAACAGAGCAATCAGTCCTCCCAGAATCCACCAGAGACCCTTCTGGTGTCTCATCGCTCTCAAGGAAAACCACTCTCGTCTCCCAGCACAACTTCCTCTGGTTCCTTGCTACTGTCTTAAAAAGGGAACCGCCGGGCGTCGCCTCTTGTGTCTGGCTTCTGCAGCTGGACGCTGATTGTCAGTCCTCATGCTTCACCCACAGTGGATCCCTGAACTCCCTTTCAGGACATGATTCCATTGTGTGCACGAAGGGCCATGGATTCACCCACGCTCCTGGGCACGTGTGGGGCCCTTCCAGACGGGGCCCTGGTCCACAGCATCGCTATGAACTTCTGTGCACTTTCCCTGTGGGGGACACGTGGATATTTCTGCTGGGCATATCCCCAGGAGGGGGACTGCTAGGCCACAGAGCAAGCACACATAAAGCTGTGGTCATTGCTGCCAAACCTTTCCCAAAGTGGTTGCCTCCACTGACACAGCTACTAGCAGCAGCCCTGCATCCCTGCCATTATTTTTCATCAATTATCGAGTTAAGTTTTGAAAATGTCATTGTTAAAAGCACTAGTCAAGGAGCTACAAGGAATTCAAATGATTAACAGGAAAAAGCAAACACAATCCCATTAAAAGTGGGCAAAGGACATGATCAGATACTTCTCAAAAGGAGACTTCCAAGCAGCTAACAAACTCACAAACAAAAGCTCACCCTCTAATCATCAGAGAAATCCAAATCACAACTACAAGGAGATAACGTCTAACACCAATCAGGTTGGTTATCATTAAAAAGTCAAAAAACAACAGGTGTTGGCGAGGTTGCAGAGGAAAGGGAACACTTGTCCACTGTTGGTGAGAATGTAAGCTAGTTCATCCTTTGTGGAAAGCAGAGTAGTGTTTTCTCAAAGAACTAAAAATTGAATGATGGAACAATCCAGGAATCCCGCTTCTGGGAATATAACTAGAGGAGCATCAATCACTCTACCGAAAAGACACCTGCACGCATATGATCATCGCAGCACTACTCACAATAGTAAAAACATGGAACACAGATGCCCATCAAAAGTGGACTGGATATAGAAAATGTGGTACATATATACGATGGCGTACTATGCAGCCATCAAGAATGATTCATGTCATTTGCAGCACAATAGATGCAGCTGGAGACCAGTATTCTCAGTGAACTACCGTAGAAACAAAAAAACAGAACTGAATCCTGCAGGCTGTCATTCATAGGCGGGCCCTGAACATTGGGCAAGTAAGCACAAAGACGGGAAAATCTGATGCTGGGGACTACTAGCAAAGGGGAGGAGGAGAGGCGGCTAAGAGGCATGCATTCACCCAGTGGGCACCTGGTCCACGATCAGGGGGAGAAAGAGCTTGCTAAAAGCCCAGACCACCCCTGCACACAACTTACTTATGCAGCAAAATCTATACATGTACCCCACAACTCTAAAATACAAATAAAAGTGCAAAAAAATCATGGTAAGCTACACGTGACATAAAATGTCCCACCTTAACACCTTTTACATGCACAGGTAGCAGCATTGAGCACGTTTACACTGTCGGGCAACCGTCACCGCCATCCACTCACAACTCTTCCACGTATAAAACAGAAACTCTACCCAATAAACAGGAACTCCCCAACTCCTTTCATTCCACCTCCTGACAACCACTATTCTATTTCTCGTCTCCATGAATGTGACTACTCTGGGGTACCGCACATACGTAGAATCCTACAGCACTTGTCCTCTTATATATCCGGCTTCTTTCATTTAGCATGATGTCCCCAAGGTTCTTCCATGCTGCAGTACGTGCCAGAATATTCGTCTCTTTTAAGGTAGAAAAATTTACCATTCAATGGATGTCTGATATTTTACTAAATCTGCTTCAGTTCTTATAGTTCTTTGGTGAAATCTTAAGGGTTTTCTACCTTTCACATCAACTAATTTGTAAGCAGATAATTTTATATCCTCCTTTCCAATTTGGGGGCTTTTTCCCTTTTTAAAATCTTACCTTCCAAAGGTAAAAGCACATGTTTGTTACATGGGTATATTGCCTATTAGTGGGGCCTGGGCTTCTAGTATACCCATTACCAAAAGAGTGAACACTGTACCCAATCGGTCATTTTACCATCCTCGCTCCCTTCTTGTTCTACCCTCTGTAGCAGTCTCCAGTGTCTATTGTGCTACATGTACCCACTGTTCAGTTCCCACTCATGAGAAAACAGAGGATCTGGCTTTGTTTCCAAGCTAGTTCATGTAAGATTATGGCCCCCAGCTCCAGCCATGTCGCTGCAAAGGACATGATTTCATCCTTAATTTTATGGTTGCATTTAATCAAGTCCCATCTGTCTATTTTCATATTTGTTGCATTTCTCTGTGAGGCGTTCATCATAAATTCTTTTTTGTGTTGTTTTGTTTCATGGTGCACATATACCACATTTTCGTTATCTAATCAACCGCTGCTGGGCATCCGGGTTGATTCCATGACTTTGCTACTGTCAGTAGTGCTGCAGTGAACATATGAGTGCAAGTGTCTTTTTTAATAAAATAATATCTCTTCGTTTGGGTAGATACCCAGTAGTGAGACTGCTGGGTCCAATGGTAACTTTATGTTTCGTTCTCTACGAGCGCTCTGTGCTGTTTTCCACAGAAGCTGAACCAATTTATGTTCCCACCAGCAACATAGGGGCCTTCCGTTTTCTCTACAACCTCACCAGTAGCTGCTGTTCTTGCACTTTTTCATAAGAGTCATTCTGACTCGTGTGACATGCTATCTTGTGGTTTCAATGTGCATTTCTTAGAAAACTCGTGATAGCATTTTCCCCATGCGCTCACATTAGCCACCTCGATTCCTTCTTTAGAGAAAGGTCTGCTCCCGTCCTTTGTCCTGGCTCTGATGGGAATTTTGTTCCCTGTAGATCCTGGTGCTACTCCTTCATCAGAGACGTGATTCGCAAATACTTCTTCCCTGCCTGTGGGTTGTCTGTTTACTCTGGTATCTGTTTTACTGTGAAGATGCTTTTTCATGTAATCAAATCCCGTCTGTCTAATTTCACATTTGTTGCATTTCTCTGTGAGGTCTTCATCATAAACTCTTTTTTGTTTTGTTTCCTTTTTTGAGTTGTAGCCCAGACTGGAGTGCAGTGGCAAGGACCCAGCCACCGTAGCCACGACTGGTTGGGCTCCGGCGATCCTTCCACTTCAGCCTTCCGAGTAGCTAGAACTACAAGCACACACTAGCATGCCTAGCCAATTTTTTTGATTTATAGTACAGATGAGGTCTCACCAAGTTGTCCGGGTGGGTCTCAAGCCCACGGGGGGCTCAGGCAATCCACTCGCCTCAGCCTCCCAAAGTGCTGGGATTACAGGCTGAGCCACCAAGCCTGGCCTATTATAAATTCTTTACCTAGCCGGGCTCAGTGGCTCAGCCTGTAATCCCGCGCCTTTGGGAGGCCGAGGTGAGTGGATTGCCTAAGTCCGTGGGCTCGAGACCCACCTGGGCAACTTGGCGAGACCTCATCTATACAATAAATCAAAAACCAGCCGGGCATGGTAGCACATGCCTGTAGTTCCAGCTACTCAGAAGGCTGAGGCAGAAGGATCGCCGGAGCCCAGCAGGTCGAGGCTGCAGTGGCTGGGAGCGGCCACTGCACTCCAATCTGGGCAACAGAGTGAGACTCCAACTCAAAAATAATTAAATAAATAAAAATAAGTAAATTCTTTACCTAGACCAATGTCCAGAAGAGTATTACCTAGGCTTCATTCTGGGACTTTTGCAGTTTCAGGTCTTATGTTTAATTCTTTAATCCATGTGGAGTTAAGGGTTGTATATGGTGAGAGAGAGGGGTCCAGCCCCATTCTTCTGCATACAGCTCAGCTAGCCAATTACCCAGCACCGTTTCTTGAATACACTTCCCTTTCTCCCACGGCTTATTTTTTGTTAACTTTGTCAGGAGTCAGTTGGTTGCAGGTATGTGGTTTCATGTCTAGGATCTCTATTCTGTTCCGTTGATCTGTCTACATGTGTACTGGTAGTATGATTTGATATCAGGCAAGATGATGTCTCTGCATTTGTTTTTCCAACACTCTTAAACGACAAACGCAGGACAGATCTTCTCATCTCCACGCGGAACATTCTCCAAAACTGACCATAGGCTTGACCATGAAGCAAGCCTCAGTACATTTTTAAAAATTCAAATCATACCAAGCATCTTCTTGGTCCACAGTGGAATAACTGAGAAATCAACACCACGGGAAACTCTCAAAAATACACAAGTAAAGGGAAACTAAACAATGTGCTTGTGAATACCTTTGGGTAAACAACAAAATTATGGCGGAAATCACGAGAATTTTTGAAGCCAATGAAAACAGAGATACACACCAAAAGCTCTGGGATGTAGTAGAAACAGCGCTAAGAGGACAGGGCACAACACTGAAGGCCTAAGTCAGGAGACAGAAGATCTCACATCAACCGTGTTTTGTTTACTTGGAGTCTGACTCCATTGCCCGGTCTGGAGTGCCCTGGCACGCTCAAGGCCACCCAGCACTGAGCCGCTAGGCTCTTGCGATCCTTCCACCTCAGCCTTCCACGTAGCCAGAGCTGCGGGCACGCACTGCCACGCCTGGCTGCTTTTTGAAACTGTTATCATTATTGCAGAGACAAGCTCTCGCCAGTTGCCGGAGCCCGGCTGGTCGCGGCTGCGGTGGCTGGGAGCTCGCCACTGCCCTCCAGTCTGGGCGACAGAGTGCGACTCCAACTAGAAAACTGAGAGGAAGTGGGTAAGTCCCTGCAAGCACACAAACTCCCAAGATTGACCCAGAAAGAAGCAGAAATCCTAAACAGGCCGATAATTAGTAACGAAGTTGAATCAGTAATTAAAAAAACCTTTCAACAACGAGAACAAAACTTCAGTACTGGATGAATTCACAGCTGAATTTTACACATGCACAAATAAGAACTGGTCCCAATCTGACTTAAACTATTCCAAAAAAAAAAAAAAAATCAAGGTGAACAGACTCCTCTCAACTCACTGCACAAAATGCGTTCCACCAAACAAGTATCAATCTGACACCCAAATCAGGGAAGGACACAACAACAACAGCAACAACAACAAACTACAGGCCACCACCCCTGGCGAACATCGATGCAAAAATCCTCGACAAAATTCCAGCAAACTGAACCCAACACCATATCAAGACCAGAATCCATCACAATCAAGAGGGTTTTACCCCAGGGATGCAAGGATGATTCAACATGCACAAACCAAGAAGTATGATTCCCACACAAACAGAACTAAAAATAAAATATATAATTCTCTTAATATATACAGAAAAGGCATATGATAAACATCCAACATCCTTTCATGATAAAGACCCCAAACAAACTAGGCAACATACATCCGGATAAGGAGAGTCACGTACAGCCAACATCAAACTCGACAGGGAAAAGTTCAAAACATTCCCCCTCAGAACTGGAGCAAGACAAGGTTGTCCACTCTCACCATTGCTATTCCACACAGCAATAGAAGCCCTAGCCAGAGGGATCAGGCAAGAGATAGAAACAAAAAGCACCCAAGTTGAAAAAGAGTAAGTCAAACGTCTCTGTTCATCGATGACATGGCTGCATATGTAGAAAACCCTCAAGACACCGCTAACAGGCTCCTCGACTTCGTAAACAACTTCAATGAGGTTTCAGGACACAAACGCAACATAAAAAATCAGAAGCAATCCTACACACCAATAACATTCAAGTTGAGAACCATGACAAGAACACAATCGCAGCTGGGCTCGGTGGCTCAGCCTCTAATCCAGCGCTTTGGGAGGCTGAGGTGAGTGGACTGCCTGAGCCCGCGGGTTCAAGACCCGCCTGGGCAACTTGGCGAGACCTCATCTCCGCAATAAATCAAAAAATTAGCCAGGCGTGGCAGCGTGCGCCTGTAGTTCCAGCGCCCTGGAAGGCTGAGGCGGAAGGATTGCCGGAGGCCAGCTGGTTGAGGCTGCAGTGGCTGGGAGCGGCCACTGCGCTCCAGTCTGGACGACAGAGTGAGGCTCCCACTCAAAACAACAAATAAAAAGAACACAATCCCATTTATAACACACACACACACACCTGCGAATACATCTAATCAAGGAAATGAAAGACCTAAAAACACAGCTTAAAAGTAATGATAAATGACACAAAGAATGGAAAAAAATTCTATCTTCATGGATTGGAACAATCAATATTGTTAAAATATCCATGATGACAAAGCACTCTATAGATTCAAAACAATCCCTATCAATTTACCAATGTCATCCTTCACAGAATTACAAAAAACAATCCTGAAGTTCACGTGGAACCAAAAAAGAGCACCCTAATTCAAAGCAAACCTAAGCAAAAAAGAAAATGTTTTCTTTCTCTTATCCAGTTGATTCCTCAGTTATTGGTGTCACAAAATTGTATATAAATATACTGTATCCATATCAACTGAGGTTTTTTTTTTTTTTTTTTTTTTTGAGTTGGAGTCTCACTCTGTCGCCCAGACTGGAGTGAAGTAGCCGCTCCCGGCCACCGTAGCCTTGACCCGCTGGGCTCCAGTGATCCTTCCGCTTCAGCCTTCCAAGTACCTGGAACTACAGGTGCGCGCTACCACGCCCGGCTAATTTTTGATTTATCGTAGAGATGAGGTTTCTCAAGTTGCCCAGGCGGGTCTCGAACCCACGGGTTCAGGCAATCCACTCAACTCAGCCTCCCAAAGCGCGGGATAACAGTCTGAGCCACCGAGCCCAGCTCCCACTGAGTTTTTAAAAAAATACATTAGTCTCTTAAAGCATGTACAAAACAAAAACGGTACTACATTTTCTAATGGCCTGCTTATTTACCGGAGATCTTTCTCTTCATAAAATTTTGGATTTTGAAAAACTCAAAAGAACTATACTTGCTATGAAAGAAACGTACTGTATTTTATAAATCCCTACCTCAAACCCTGAAACACTAGGCATGTGTAAGGCGCCTGGTAGTAACAATGACCGCAAAGTTACAAAATATTTGACTGAGAACTTTAAGTTTTTGTTTGTCCCACAATAACCATGTTAAATGAAATAACCAGTTTCTTCTGCTTCTGCAACTGCTGCTGGCAGTGTGTGTGAATGTTAAGCAATAAGCCCCTCCCGGACATTCCTTTGCTTGAATTATGGTGGGCTCTGTGGCGCCAGCCACTCTTCTGATGGGTTCTGTGTTGTTTCAAACCTGCTCGTACGCCAAAGTTGACTGTAAACCATAGCTTATCTAACATTCCAGGAGGGTTAACTACCTCTACTCTGCCCGTTTGGTCGTTAGTAGTCAATCACCGGCAGCCGAGCCTGTGCCCATGCAAATCAAAAGCGAACCAGCCAATCTCAAGAACTCCGGCCCCCAACATCACGTGGACCTAATTATGCAACTAATTATGCAAGGTCCGTGGACTTCGTTTTCTATGTCATGCCTTCTTCTAATTGGATAACATCTCAAGCCTAGGAAAAACCGGTCACGCCCAGCCCTTCCCTCCCAACTGTGTGTATAAACCACTTGCTGTACTAGGTCGGGGCTCTCATTCTAGAGTTGCTGTGTTGGTTTCAGTTTGTGAGCCCAGACTCGAGCCTGAATAAAGACCCTCGTATGTTTGCATCGGAACTGGCTCTTTAGTGGTCTCTCGGATTTAGGACGTTGGGGTACAACAGATTTCTGCTTAGTCTTTGCTTTTCTTTCTTTTTTTTTTGTTTTTGAGTTGGAGTCTCTCTCCGTTGCCCAGGCTGGAGTGCAGTGGCACGCTCACGGCCACCCCAGGCTAAGCCTTCCAAGCAGCCGAAACTACAGGCGCACACTACCACGCCCGGCTCATTTTTTTGATTTACTGTGGAGACGAGATCTCACCAAGTTACGCGGGCTGGTCTCAAACCCACAGACTCAGGCAACCCACTCTCTCGGTCTCCCAAAGTGCTGGGATTACAGGTTGAACCACTGAGCTCAGCCTAGTCTTTGCTTTTCAAATGGAAGGACCCCTTCACGGCAGGGCTGGACTGGTGGGACTCAGCTTTTGGTTATTGGGGAATGTCTGGATTTCTTCCACATTTCTTAAGGACAGTGTGGCTAAATACAGGATTCCTGGTGAAAGGTTTTCGTTCTTTGAACGCTTTGAATATTTCAATCCACTACCTCTGCCCTCCAAAGATTTTGATGACAATCTGATGATCTTAGGAAGAAATTATGTTGTGGGCTATCTTCCTGGCAACCCAACCATACATCTTACATCTTATGCAACAGAATATGTTCTTATAGTATCATGATGTCACTTAAGTATCACCACCATTTTGAGACCAATCATTCAGAGTTTAAAGAAAAAGGGGTAATTTGACAGTACACTTTAAGGGGTTTTTGAGAAACCAAAAGTAATTTTATATTTTCCAATTAATAATGAAAAGGATATGGAAGCATACTGCAGGCTTTGACTTGTTTTTTTCTGAGTTGACACTCACTGTTTCCTAGGCTGGAGTGCAGTGGCGTGATCACGGCTCACCTCACTTTCAACCTCCTGGGTTCAGGCAATCCTTCCCCTCAGCTTCCCGAAGAGTTAGGGCTACAGACGCATGATTTTCAAATCTGCAGTGGAGATGATGTCTCGCTATGTTGCCCGGGCTGTTCTTGAAAGCCTGGGCTCAAGTGATCTCCCACCCAGGCCTCTCAAAATGCTGGGATTACAGGCATGAGCCCAGCCAGGGGGTAATTTTTGAGAAAGCACACATCGGTCTCTAGAACCCACCTAGACAAACAGAGACAAACAAAAAAACAACTACTGTCACAAGGAGGAAAAGGTTATTGCAAACAAAAAATGAAAAAGAATCCCCAAACCTGGGGAGTAGCCCAGCCACGACGGCTGCTCTGACCTCATAAGGCGCCATTGTGACGGAAGCCTGCACGCCTATATAAGCCCCTGGCTGGCCTGAGGTCTTTGGTCACTATATCCCAGGACGCCCGTACAGCCCCTGCGGAGTGAGACCGTGCGCTGCCTCTGTTGATCCTTGGCCTTCGCCTACTGTGTTGACTGTTTCTCTCTTTTATCATTTCACATCTCATTGCTCCTTTCTCTACTGCATGTTTCTCTTTCATTCATAGTCTTTCTGTGTCTCTCCTCTGTGTCTATTCTTTTACTATTTTTCTCCCCCTTTTTCCTTTTTCCCATCTTCTTTCTCACTCCCTTGGTGCTTTTCCTTGTGTGTGTCTTGTCTTCCCTTGTCGTCTGTCTAAATCAGTTAGTTAGCATTGTTAGTACAGTTCACACACTTTGACTTTTTTCTCTTAGCCTTTTTTAGTAGTCGTAGTAGATTTAGCGTGTTTTTGCAGTAGTGTTAGCAACTTAGTATTACTAGTGTTCATATTCTTTGCTTTTCTAGTCTAGTTACTGTAGTGAGTATAGTAGTAGCAGAGTCACACCATGCAGTGGGACGGCGTCCGTATGGACACCCTCTGCCATTACCGAGTCCTCAGGACTCTTGGCAGCGGTGCGTTTGGAAAGGTAGATTTGGCTGAAAACGTGAGAACCGGAACCCTAGTAGCACTCAAAGTGATCGCCGGAGAGCAGCCGGCCTCCAGCTGCTGGCGGCCGTGCTACACGGAGGCCACAATCATGACGCAGCTGAGACATCCCAACATCGTGCAGCTGTTCGAAGTGATCGATAGAGACTGTAGCACTGACCTCATCATGGAGTATGTCTGCGAAGGGGACCTTGACAATCACGTCTACCATAAGGGCCGCCTCGGGGAGGAAGAGGCTCGACGCTTCTTCTGGCAGATGTGCTCGGCCGTCCGCTACTGCCACGAGAAGCACATCGTGCACCGAGACATCAAACCGGAAAACATGCTTTTGGGGCAGAACGGGGAGGTCAAGCTCACCGACTTCGGACTGAGCACAGAGTTTGAGGAGGGGCAGCGGCTCACCGACATCTGCGGCTCCCCGTGCTACGCTGCCCCGGAGATATACCAAGAGCACGCATACCACGGGCCACCGGTGGACGTTTGGAGCCTCGGGGCCGTCTTATATTTTATGGTCGCCGGGAATCCACCTTTCAATGACAACGATTCGAAAGACCTCGCTGCAAACATCATCGCAGGGAAGTACAGGATTCCCTATTACTTCTCCGACTCCCTGGAAGCGCTCGTCAAAAAAATACTGGTGACTGATCCCACGCAGAGGGCCACCCTGGGGGTCACCATCTTACAAGACCCATGGGTCAACCCCAGCGTGGAGATCCCTAGGGCAGAAGAACCAGAAAGCCCCGAGAACCAGGAGCTCAAAATAACACCAATGAAAACCAGAGGCTCCTTTAAGGACGCTACTGAAGATTCATTCGAATTCACGCATTCCAACTCCCTCCACCCTGGGCAGCCAGAGGGTGGGACTTCAACCTCTCCGGACCCAGAGAGCCCAGGCTGGAAGAGGGCCATGAGGAGGTGTGTCAATGCCTTCAGGCGATGTTTCTGCCTGCCGGTCAAGAAGACCAGCCGACAGAGAAGCCGGATGGCTACAGTCGATCCCCAAGACAGGTGAGGCCGAGTCACAAGCCAGGTGTGGGGGCGGTCAAGCGGGCAGCCTTCCTGCACAGTCTATTGGCTATTACATTCTTAACAAAACTATTTTTAATTGACAATTCCTAACGTACACATTTACGGGGTCCATGTGATGTTCAGAGGTACCCACACAGCGTGGCATGATGACATTAAGCTACTCAGCATATCTTGGAAAGACAAAAACTGCTGATGTCACTCGTGTGTAGATGTGAAAAGGGTGACTTCACAGAAGGACAGAGTAGACTGAGAGTGACCAGAGGCTCAGGAGGCCGCCAAGGGAGGGAGAGGGGGTTTGCGGAAAGGGGGTTTGCCAGTCAAAGGGCCCCAGCTTCAGGTGGACAGGAGGAGGAGGTTCTGGCATCAGGCACAGGGAGCGTGGCCTCCTGGAGATCGGGGTATTGGGGACTGCAGAGGACCTGGGAGTTCACTGCCATGTCTCCTGCATTCAGGATGAAGACTGAGATCTTCAAGGATGGACAGCAAGATCCTGGGGTCGTGAGGAGACAATGTCGGGGCTCGGCCGGCGGGGACCGCCACAGGTGCGGGAGGAGCCCGGCGAGAAGAGACGTTGGAATGAACTCTCAGGAGCTCTCCGGATCCACCTGTTGTGTGCCCG
>NW_007231451.1:2418-23317 GCF_000164805.1 Carlito syrichta | reverse complement strand
AGTAGCCGGAATTACAGGCGTGCCCTACCACGCCCGGCTAATTTTTTGATTTATTGTAGACATGAGGTCTCGCCTGCTCAGGCGGGTCTCGAACCCAAGGGCTCAGGCAATCCACTCACCTCAGCCTCCCAAAGGTGCAGGATTACAGGCTGAGCCACTGATCCCAGAGAGTAAAGGCTGTTTTGACTTCACTGCTTTTGTGTTGCTTTCTGAGCAGGCAAAGCATATTGCTAAGTGTGTTGCAAAACAAAAACAAAGAAAATAAAACAGCAAAAAGGCAAAACACAAAACAAAACAAAGCAAAGCAAAAAAAATAAATAAATAAAAGCAAGGTGCCTCTTATTCTCTTTAGGAAAACGACCTTCTCAAAACCAAAGTACCTCTTTCTCTGTTTAAAAATATGACATGCTCAAAACACCAGTGCCAGAATAAGGGCTTCAAAGGGTTAAAGACTGTTGTGTCTTCACTTGCTTGTGTTGCTTTCTTAAAAAGCATGCCATCTTACCAGCTGTGTTCCAGGGAAAACAAAAAGTAAAGAAACCAAAAGGAAACTGAAAAATCTTTCTCCATTTAAAATTATGATCAGCTCAAAACAGCAGTGCCGGTCTAAGGGCTCCAAAGGGTTAAACACTGTTGTTGCTTTAATTCTTTGTGTTGCTTTCTTAGAAGGCAAGGTATATTGCCCTCCCAGTTCTGGGGAAATGAAAAAGTAAACAAACCAGAACAAAAAGAGAAAAATATCACTTTCTTCCTTAAAAAAACAAAGGAGGAGTGGGGAACAGAGACTCAAAACATCAGTCGTGCCCCCCTAAAGTTCTGCAAAGGATCAACTGAGTCATGACTTTCCTGTTATGCTGATGTCAGCAGAAAGAAGAAGGACTTTTTGAAAGTGTTCCCAATTTAAAAATAAACAAAACGTATTTTCTCCCCCTCTATAAAATGAATTTTAGCAACATCTAATGGAATAAACAGCAAAACACAGAATGCAAAACATAGATTCATTTGGGTAGAAAGTTGGGTGGAGCTTGGTACTATGGCGTAAACTCACTGGACAGCAGATCTACTTTTGAGAAGGCGTGGTGTTCTCTTGTGGAAGAGTGGTGAAATGACATTATCCCTTTGGCTTCTAAAAAGGGAAAAGTCACTCTGTGAGAAAAGCCCTCTAGGCCACTGAGCTAGAAGTCACACCCAAGATGATCTGCAAGGTTTCCTTGCCTTCCATCCTAAAAGACAGAGTCACGGACTTGATGATGGGTATTTTGACTTCATATGTCTGGCATCTGGGAAGAAGATATCTAGGACAGGAATGCACGTGTCCTGAAAACCAGCAGATGTCTTCCTTAAAGAGAAGTTTATGTTTCTTCTGTTGAAGAAGTTTCTTATGACTTGTCTGCAGAAGCCATTGCCCATTGTCAATTTGATCCAACGGTCCACTAATACTTTAAAAGACTTCATGTGATTATGGTCTATGGACCCATGAAGACAGCCACCGTGGCTAAAGGACTGTTCTTGTTGAATCAGGAAAATTTTCCAAGCATCACATTTGCCAGCAGCTAGAAGGATGTATCCCTAACTCTTCTTTTTCTCCTCAGTTGTCCTGTAGTCCCTGCCTGACTGAGAGGATTGGTTGGCATCTGAAGAATTCCACAATTACTATGAAAATGCCCCAAACCCTCCAGCCTGACTGAGAAGCCTGGGTGGCATGACAACAAAAAAACAGAATCATAGTGAAAGTGACTATAGCCTTCATGCCTAGTTCTGCGGTGGCTTTCATCTCCTTTCGGGTCTCAGTGTCCCTGTATAGGACCCAGAGTAGGAGAAAGATCTCAAAATGGACAAAGTCCAGGTGATGGAGCAGAAGAATCTCCATGAGGGCTTCCAGTGTGGAGCGATTGCACTCTGCAAGGGATTGACCAAATGGAGGGGGCATTCAAAGCTGACATTTTAGGGTGAACAGCTCAGAAGGCATTGAAAACTTCTACTCCTGGAAGGGCAGCTGAGCTGGGAGAAATGCAAATCTTAGGAATGAAAAGACCCATTTCCTGACTGGAGGGGAGCTGTCCAAAACAGGACCTCAGCTGACACTGCAACCATGAACTTATGAGAAAGGAGCACACCAAGCTGGGGCGAGCCAAAAAGAAACTGAAAATGACCCTTTTTATTTTAGAAAAATGATGAGCTCAAAACATAATTGCTGGTGTAATGCTTGGAATGGTTAATGCTGCTGTGGCTTCACTTGTTTGTGTTGCTTTCTCAAAACACAATTGCCAGCCATGATCCAGAGGGAAAAAAAGGAAAGGAATCAATAGGATACTGGGAAATACCTTTGCCCATTATAGAAAAATGCTGTACTAAAAAAATTCAGTGCTGGGCTAAAGGTTTCAAAGGAGTAAATCCTGCCATGATGTTACTTTGTGTTGCTTTCTTACAAGGAGGGGTACATTGGGAGACATGTTCTGATGAAAACAAAAAATAAAGGAACCAACAAATCTAAAGTACCTCTTTTCTTTTATTAATTTAGAAAAATGACATGCTCAAAACAGCAGTGCCAGTGTAAGTGTTTGGAAGGGTTAAACATATTGTGGCTTTACTTATTTGTGTGGCATTCTTAAAAATTAACACCTATTGCCAGTCTTGTTCCAGAGATAATGAAATAAATTATCAATATCAAAACAAAAAAGTTAATATTTTTCTGTTAGAAAAACCTCCTGTTGAAAACAGCAGTGCAGATCTAAGGTAACAGTTGCTGTGCCTTAATGTCTTTTTATTGCTTTCCTAAAAGGCGACTCATATTGCCAGGGTAATTCGGGGGAAAAGAAAAATAAACGAACCAAAAAGAAACCAAAAAGAACCTCTTTCTTCATTAAAAAAAATCAATGTCCTCAAAGCATCAGTGCCAGTCTAAGGCCTTCACAGAGTTAAACGCTGTTGTGACTTTACTTCATTGTGTTACTTTTGAAAATTACTGAGTATTGCCAGATGTGTTTGAGGGAAGATAAAAAGTAAAGGAACTAAGAAGAAACCAAAAAGTACATCTTTCTCATTTTGAAAAATAACATGCTCAAAATCTCACTCCTGGTGAAGGGTTTCACAGGGTTAAAGGCTGGTGTGACTTTACTTCTTTGTGTTTCTTTCTTTAAATGCAATGCCAATTGCCAGCCATGTTGCAGTGAAAACAAAAAGTAAATGGAACAAAAGCAAACAGAACATTCTTTTTCCCTTTTAAAGATAAATGTTCAAAGCTTCAGTATTGCTGGTCTCAGAATCTTCAAAGTGTTCATCCCTGTCTTGACTTTTGAGTTGTTGTGCTATGTTAGCAGAAAGGAGGAGGACTTTTTAAAAGTGTTTCTAATAAAACAAATGATTTCTTTCCCCTTTAAAAATGAAGCACTCAACTATTTGTGACATCTCAAAAAGCAGAAAACTAAATGTCAGAAGATTCATTTCATGGAAAATCAGTTGGAGGGAAGACTTGAGGGTGGGTGGAGCTTGTCCCCAGGGCACAAGCTCATTGGTCAGCAGCAGCCCTTTTTGGGGGAAGTGGTGATATTTCTTGAATGAACAGGGTGAGATTACATCATCCCTTTGGCTCCTGTAGAAAGAAGACTCAACCTATGAGCACAGTGCTCCAGGCCATTGAGCTAGGAGACACATTGAAGGTGATTTGCATAGATTCCATGCTTTGAGTCTTAAAAGACAGAGCCTTGCACTTGATGGGAATGCTGTGGTTTCATGTGTTCTGCACCTGGAAAATTAGATCTAGTAGAGGAATGCACAACATTTCCCAGGAGCCAGCAGATGTATTCATTAAGACAAAAGTCTATATTTTCTTCTTAAAAAGAAGATTCTTACCCCAGTGTCTAGAGAAGCTTTTGCCTGTTGTTGGTGTTCTGTGTCCATTAGACTTTAAAATGCCTCATTTCATCTGTTTCCGAAGAAGTTATTTGCAGAAACTACAGAAGTGACTTTGTTTTTAAAAAAAACTGCTGAAGAGAGCCATTGTGGTTAAAGGACCTTGTGCTGCTGGATCAGGATGATTTTCCTAGCATCACATCAGTTAGCGATAGGACGGTTGTGTTTCTGATTTTTTGATTTTCAGTTCATTGGGCCTGTTGCACCTGCTGGATTGAGAAGACTGACTGTCATGTGCAGAAATTCACAGAATTACTATGAAAGTGACTGAAGCCCTCCAGTCTGACCAAGTGGCCTGGGTGGCATGTGAACAGATAAACAGAATTACAGTGAAAGTGACTGTAGCCTTCATGCCTGGTTCTGTGGTGCATTTCAGAGTACATGTCTAAGACCCATAGTAGGGGAAATGTCTCCAGGTGAAGAAAACACAAATGATCATGTAGACAATCTCTACAAGGACTTCTGGTGCTGAAGTGCTGCAGCCAGCAAGAAGTTTACCAAATGGGAAGTGGGATTTACAGTGAAAATCCTGGAGTGAACAGCCCAGGAAGCATTGGATAGCTCTCATCTGGGAAGGGCATCTGGAGCTAGGAGAAATGCAACCTTAGGGATGCAAAGGCCCATATCCTGACTGGAGGAGAGCTGTTCAAAACAGGAACTCAGCAGATTCTGTAACCCTGAACTTATGGGTTAATGGCCCATCACACTGGAGTGAAGGGGTGGTTGGATGGTGGAGTTAAAACTCAAGTGGTGAGTTACAGAGATAATCTAGTAACCATAATCAGAAGAAAGAGCTTTAAGGGGCAAACATTCATTTACTTGTGTGTCTCGAAGGCTCTTAACGGCTCCATTGGGCATGTGTAACCATCCATGGTCTGTGTCTTGCCCTCACTATTCAAAGTGCTTTGTGTCAATACCAAATCTAAAGCCACAGAAGCAACACTTTTGTCCCACTGAAACCAAAAAAACAGGGAAACTGTTGTGATAAGGTATTTTTCTAAGTTAGTGCCACTGCAGAGTGGCTTTCAATAAATTTTCAATGCTTTTATCTCTTTCTTTTTCTGGGTTTCTTGGTGCTCCATTTTTAAAGTCCACCTAACTCTCATCCTTCAACTCCACCTCTGCATATCCCTGCCTCTTCTGTCTCCCTGGGGACAGCCATTCAGTCACTCTGCAGGTTCACATTCCAATCCCCAGGACCTTCTCACTAACTTGCTGACAAACCTCTAGGTGACTTGGGATGCTGCAGGCCACATGTGGCTTTGTCTGTAGTCATACCTGTCTCTGCTGATACCTCTGAAGCCAGACAAAGTTTGACAGTGAGCTTCCCACATCACACCCTGCTTGGAGGTGATCACTAGGAAAGCTGAATCCTCCTGCATGTGGACAGTTTCTCTCTGCTCTCAGTTTGGAAGTCCACACTCTGGAACACAGTTTCCTTCTCTCCTGTACTACTGGTCCTGTTTCAGTTTCTGTGTGGACTCCTTGATGCACCCCAATCCTCAGCCTGTGTAGTGCTGAGCTTCTCCTGGCAACTGATTTTCAGTGATGTGCAGCCCTTTGCTTATCTACCTTCCGTGAGTCCCATGAACTCCTTACAATTGAAAACTTTTTATTTTCATCCTCAGGAATCCACACCTGAACATGAACATCCCACATTGACAACCATCAACAGAATAAGATATATGCATCACCAAAAAACCAAACCAAAATTGTTTTAAAAATATAGATATATCGATGCAGGCAAAAGTGATGAAATGATACAGAATCCCAGAATTTGACTGGGATTCCTTTAGGAAGGACACTTATCTGGGTCCCAAACCCCTGAGTCAGACTGACAGTAGAAGTTTTCAGGTGGCAAGCCCTTGGGGATTCCTTTCTTCCTGGGATCCCAGGAATCAGAATCAATTCCATACAGTCATTTTTTGGAAAATGTCCATTATTTGCACTGTTACTTTTATTGTATTGAATATGTAATTCTCTTATTTATTTTAATTTCATTTGAGATTCAAGGGGTACATGTGCAGATTTGATATATGAATCTATTTGCCTGATGGTGAGGTTTAGGCTTCTACTGAGACCATCACTGAAGAAGTGACCATAGTACCCAATGGGTAATTTTTCAGTCACTGCCCCATCCCTCACTCTTCCACCTTTAATAGTCCACAGTTTCTGTGTTTCCCATATTTATGCCCATGTGGACCTGGTGTTTAGCTGTCACCTGTACATGAGAAGAATGTATGGCATGGGGTTTTCTGGTTCTGTGTTAATTCATTTGGAATAATAGCCTCCAGCTGTATTCACCTTGTTGCAAAGTATGTGCCTTTTCAGGCTGCATAGTATTCCACAGCAACTATGTACCTATTTTCTTTATCAAGCGCTTCTTTGCTGGGCACCCGGGTGGTTTCATGTTGTTGCTCTTATGAATATCACTGTGATAAACATAAGAGTAAGGGGGTCTTTTGGTAGAACAATGTATCCTCCTTTGGGCATATACCAAGTGGAGGGATTACTGGGTTGAATGGCAACTGTTTCTTGACCGTGGAAAGATCTTCAAACTGCTTTCCACAGTGCCTGATCTAGTTTCCATTCCCACCAACAATGTATGAATATTATCGTTTCTTCACAACCTCACCAACATCTATTGTTTCATGTCTTTTTTCTTGAGACAGAGTTTATCTCAGTTACTACCCAGGCTGATCACAACTCACCACAGACTTGACCTCCTGGGTTCAGGTGATCTTTCCCACCTCAGCCTCCAGAGTAGCTGGGAATACAGGTACAAGCCACCACACCTAGCTAATTTTACTTTTGTAGAAACAAGGCTTCACTAAGTTGTTCTGGCTGGTCTCTGCGGGGGTCCAGCCCCTGCCAAAGGTGTGAGGTTTCCTGAAGGAGAGACAGGATAGGCGAAAGACGAAAACGTTATACTCAGACACCTGCTTCTTGAACAGATGACGTTTACTGTTGGCTAATGGAAAGCTTTTATACCATTTGTAAAGGGGCAAGACAAAGAAAATTCCTTCACGTACATATCCTCTAAAAGTTACCACCATCTAGTGGTCTTAGCAACAAATAAGCCAAGAACCCTATAAACATTCAGACAATGAGTCTTACTCATTAAGGCAAAAATGATAGTTTTAGTCCACAGTCCTGAATTACAGTCCTTGAAATGTCTCAAGAAAGTTTCCAAGTGCACATTTCTCCATGTGTCAGGAGTTTTCCCAGCTGGGGCTTCTATGACCTTCAAAGCTTCATAATCGCCTTTCTTGTCCAGGTGTCTTCGTTACTTTTCTCTTATCCTGCAGTGTTTATTTCTAAAGAAAACTCAAAAGAAGCTTTTAGTGATGTTTCCCAGGCTCCCAAGGTTGTTTTCTGTCTTTAGTTAATTTATCATAAAAGTACCTAATTAGTATATTATGAGTTCAGTGAAAACCCACTCTATAAACATTAACTTAGAATTTTAACTATTGAATTAAGTAAAAACCTTAACAATTGATCTTTACCCTAAGTCTGTGAAAACAGTGTTATAAATCACCTACATAACTCCTAGATAAGTGTTAGAACTTATTATGAATTCATAATGAACTTACTATGAACTTGTGCTTCTAAAATCCTTATGTCTAAACACTAAACAGCATAATCCTAAATCAAATAAGGAGTGAATATACGTATATCATTTATTACTTAAGCAATACCTGGTAACTTATAACCAAGTGAAAGAAAGTATTCTTGATGTGCTTCAGAGTTAACCCTTGCATATGTTAAAAAAGGCCAAATGGCATAGTGGGAAATGGAAAAATGAACCATGACATTTCCAGGTTAGCTGTGAGTACTTTGCATAAACATGCCATTTTCTTCTTCCACGACTGCACAGAATTCTTCGGCGGTACCAAACAGCAAAGGTGGAAGACAGAAGGGCCTCAGCTTACCAGCTCGCCCTGCGGCCCTGGGTCTTCGACCCACCAGGACCCTGTCAATCAATTGGGCCTCCAAGGCTGGCTCCCAACATCTCCCCCTTTTTTGTTTTTTAATACAAAGCCATGAAATTTTGTGCTTAGTCGAGAGATGTTATTTTTCAATGATCTGAAGATTACTGGAAGTAAGCATAATAAGAACAAAAGTATTCCTCCACGAATTCCCACATTGATTAATATATGCAATAGTGATTTTTGATTGATAAATGAAGAAAAATTGTTAAAGATTGACTGAGCCAATTGGGGGACTCAAATTGTTTTTCAGTCAAATTAATGTCCTATATTTTTTGATGAAGTTTAGAAAGGTTTATACTTAGATTCGAATGATTTGAAATCCCAAGGATATGGTTTTTTATTTTGTTTCAAGTATGGATGGATTTAATGATCTGTAAGGGAGTAACACAAATTCATTTAAACTCTGAATGGCATCGCAGAGCTAATTTAGTTTTTCAAGGTTACAAGTTGTTGTCTTATAATCTAGATAGCTTCTTCTAGTGTATTAACTTTACTTTCTAATTTTTGGTTAATAATATCTTGAGTTGCTAAAGCTAATGAGACTTTTTGGATAACTGATCTGTAAGTATAGCAGCTACGGCTGAAACTGAGACTGAAGTAGCTATAGTTGTCAAAGTTGTAATTCCTAAAATCAAAGTTGCTATAAATCTTTTTGGTCGTGACAACAGTGAGTTAACCTCATACAATGTTTTTAAACTATATTCATCATACCAAAGGGATGGAAGTTTTACAGAAACCATCAAATAAGGAGGCTGTTTAAGAATCATAAATTCTTTATATGAATTAGAAAAAGTAAGACAATTAGTTAATTTACAATATATACAAAAAGTTTGATTTTTTAGGTAAACTGAAACATATTGGAGGAGAACTAGAACAACCTAAAAAGAATAATTATGATTAATTACAGTTTTGACCCACGATGAAAAAAGAGTGGGGCCTTTTAATAAAGAGGAATGATTAGTAAAAACAGTAATAATCTTAGTATCCCATGTAACAGGCTGGAACACTGGAGAGTTTGGGATATAAGCCCAATAAGTTTTTTTTTAAATAAATACAACCTACCTGGCTTGCTATAATAGCCAGTATAGCAATAAAAACAGTAGAGAGAGTAAAAGAAGTAATTTGAAACCGAACCAAGTCCTCTGAGTCATGTATCAGCACCTTTAGCTGTCCCCTAGTTGTTGGTTTGCAGGTTCTCGCAGCACTGTGGTGGGGGTGGGAAGCCGGACATTTCTCATGAGGCGGTCCAGAACCCAAATAGGTGAACTAAACTTTAGGCATTCTGATGATGAAGAGCATGGGAAGCGGTAGCTGCTAGTGAAGGAAAAGCAAAAAATTACATAGCTTCATTAGTAAGAGCATTGCCTTTAGATAATGGACCAAGGAAGGGTAGAATGAGTATGAATAATGAGTAGCATAAACAGGTTCTATATTAGCACAAATATGTAATTGAATGGTTTGTAAAAGAACAATTATGTTCATGGGAGAGAAGGAAGAGACAGCATGAAGACTAGCAGTTTTTAAATGACATAGTACACTTGTAACATAATGTTAGTGTCGAGATTAAAATTTTTTTTTTGTAAAGACCTGACAAGCTGCAAACAGCTTAACTCATTGAGTGGAATTATAATCTGTTTGAAAACAAGAAGTAATACCATTAATAACAGTAACTCCTGTTTCAGAAGAAGAGCCGCCTGTAAAAACCAATTTAGCATTTTGTAGAGGTTGAGCACTGGTAACCTGAAGAAAGATAAAAGAATGATTTTTTACAAAAGTAAGAAGTGAAGGAGGAGGATAGTGGGAATCCACTTGCCCAGTAAAGTGGGCTACAGTCAACTGTCACACAGGGCATGTTTTACAAAGCCAAGTTATTTGAGGAGCAGTGTAAGGTATTACAATTGAAACAGGCTTATGGCCAAAAAGCTTCCTGGCTTTTACGTACCATGTTTGACATACTTAAGCCATTTTTCTTTATATTTGAACCTTCTATTTTTGTTTTATACCCTTTTTTCTCTTCTTTTCCCTTTCTTTTTTTTCTTCAAACAACTAGCCATTCACCATAGAATAAAAATTTACCACATAAGACTTTTTCCTATACAATTATTTCTCTTTCCTTTATTCTTTCTTACTAAAAACATACCCTACACCAAACATCTTTTTTATACTTTTTTTGACCTCAGAGCTATAACTAAAACAATAAGTTTATATGTAGTGGAAGGGCTTAGATAGGATCCAACATAGAACTATTAGGGAAATCCGAAGCTAAACAAAAGGCACCCAAAAGGCACAATGGTGAGGGCAAAAAATAATATGAGTTTTAATTTTGTATATAATGTCCCTTTCCAATAATGGAGCTGAACACGGCACAACAAGGAAGGAGTGTTGAAACATTTTATATCCCAGAACTCATGGAAGCAACAGCACAGTAAGGTGCCTGTGTCCTGCACCCCACAACCGAAAGGGGTGAAGGAAGGATTGGACCGGGAAATTTAAGTAGAGCTGAGCATGTAGCTCTTGCTAAAGTCATAGACAAAAGCTGAAACGCTTCCCGTTTATGTTTGTGGTCCTGTGTTGGGAGCCGGCCATGGAGGCCCACTGAGCACTAGGGATCAGGAAGGGCCGTAGACCCCGAGACTGCTAGTACGTGTTCAGGAGCTGTTGATCCATTCCCTCCCTCCTTTTCCATTTGGCACGAACTACCGAGAAAAGGCTCCAGCAGAAGACTCTGAGACCGGAACGAACACAGCTAACCTAGGAGTTTATTGTTCCCATTCCCCACGGTTTTGGTCTTTTGCTTTATCACAATTTAAGTTTGGCTTTGAGTCACACTGAGGAGCCTTAGTGCAGGTCACAGGTTCTCTTGATGTGACTTTTAGAAATTTATAGATATAGGTTTTAAGAAAATAGTTTATATAGATTAAGAAAAATTAAGTAACCATTTTATTATAGAAGTGTGGCTAGTTTAGTTTGATTTAGGGGGGCTAGGGAAGTTTGAATTAGGTCAGCTGGTACTAGAAGAGTGTAACCATAGCAGCAATTGTTTTAATAAAAACTAGTTTGAATTAGTACATAATAGTGAAAGTTAATAATTCACTATGGTGGTTTCGGGTTTAGACATTGAGTGATGATAATTCAAGATGATGTAGTTGTAATACAATTAAGGCACATAAGAAACTGGTTTGGGGAACATTAAGTTAGCATAAGATACAAAAAGACAATTTGTGGTTGTTCTTCCTCATGTTCTTCCTTATGTATTAAAGAACATTTGCTTGAGAGTGGGGGGTGTCCTTTGTGCACCTGGACCTATTCATGTGAAAGACACATGCTACCATTGTTTCCTGTGATGATGACTTTGCAGAGTTTGGGATAAAAACCCTGAGATTACACTCATTAAATGGCTTCTGGTCACTTGAGCAGGAGTCCAGTCTCTTTCTTTCTCCCCTCTTCTCTTTCTTTTTATCTTTCCAGAATAATCGCTGACGCTGCCCCACCTTCTAAGGGACCCCCTAAATCTCTCTGTGGGAGCTGGTCCCCCACAGTCCTACATTCTTTTCTCCTTCCTGTTGTTACAGACTATAAGGGCCGTGTCCAATAGCTTTAGTTGAGAGGTTTGTGGGCCCTTCTTTCTTTTTAGGAGTTTGTACCTAATGTCCGGTGCTGACTGGGAGACAAAATACAGAGCCAAAAGAGCTTGTCCTTCCAGAGAATTTAAAGTGATATTAGTAAACTGCTGCAATGTCTCAGAGAAGTGACGTAGAAACATTGTTGAATTTTTATCTGGTTTTTGAAAAACATTTTTTATTTGTCTTAATAGCCTGTGGTTAGTTAACAGAATTAATTTATATGATTCCTATACTTTTGTCTGGAAAGAAGGTTGATATAGTCCCAGTTTAGATATAACTTGAGAGAAATTTATCATAAGAAAACAACAAATAAAAATTTTAACTTCCTTATGTCCTAGTCACCCCCTTGTGAAGAGACCTATTAAGCCGTGTGGAAACTTGAATGGGCTTTCCAAGTGCACATGGGGGGTAGTGACTTGTAGCAGCTAGTAGGGCTGCCACCAGGAGGTTATTAAACAGTGGGGAAAAGGGGGGTGAGAAGTCTAGAGGCTGGGGTTAGGTGCCATGGACTTTGGCACTGGCCCCTCTTCCAAAGACAAAGGAGAAAGACCGGAGGCTGGGGTCAGGTTCCATGGCCTTTGGCACCTGCTTCTTCTCCGAAGGTACAAGAGAAAGACTGAAGATCAGGGTTAGGTACCCTGGCTGTGGACGCCAGTCCTTCCTTCCCAAATAAAGGTGGAGAGCAAAAAGGAAGAGAATCTGACAGAGCAGATTACAAGAAACAGGAGTAGTTAAACCAGCTGAGTCAGACTTTGAGTTAGAGGGAAGGCAGGAATCGGAGTTGTAGGAGGAACAGGAGAGGACAAAGGAGGTGAAAACCTTCTTTATCTGTTTACATTTTTTTAAAAACCCAGAATTTGCTCTGAATGCTGTAATTTATTTCTTAAAGGATAATTCTAAAACAAACAAATAACAAGGTCATAAACAGTAATGCCAGGAATTTCTGGAACCTGATGGCTTTTTCCAGGCTGAGTGTTCTCATAGTTTTCATAGTAGCATTAACGGCCCTTAAATTTTGTAAGAATTTTCATTTACTTGATTTATTCTTAGTAACAAATATAGGGATTTTCCATGGGCTAGTGGAAGGTTTAATGTGGCCAGCTTCTAGTTGTTGTTGTGGCACCAAATCTTTTGCTGCCTTAAGTTTTTCTGATGGCATGATTTACAATATGATGGGGAGAGCTATACTTAAACTCCCCTTCCTGCAATTTAACTATTTGATTCTTTAGCGTTTGATGGGCTCTTTCAACTATAGCTTGACCCTGAGAGCTATAAGGAATTCCTGTGAAATGAGAAACACCAAATTGGACACAAAAACATTGAAAAGCCTTGTATGTATAAGCAGGAGCATTATCAGTTGTCGATTGTTTTGGAATACCCAATTGTGAAAAGCAAAACCTTAAAGGGGAGAGGGTTAATAGGCTGTCTCCCTTGGAATGTGAAACTGGTACCTTAAAGCTGCAGCATTTTCGTGGTGAATTTTATGGGATTGCTGAGCTTAATTGACTAAAGAATTTTCAAGGGACAGGCACATGGCTAATTTTGTCAAGACATTTGTTAATTGATTACCTTGACTTAGAAGTTCAGGGAGTCCCTAATGAGATTTAATATGACCTACAAAAAACGGTTGATTTCTAACAATTATCAATTGCTGTAATTGAACAAGTAAATTAAGAATAGTTATCTTATTAACAAGAATGGTGGCCGTTTTAATATGAGGAAACAGCCCCTTTATATAACAAGAATTAGTATAGAAAAACAAGTTTTTTCTCTCAAATCAAGACGGTCACAAATCACAACGCCTACCCCCCTTGGTGCTGTTAGGTCTTTTGGCACCAGGGGGCAAATTTAAATTATCTGGATATTTTTCTTCATAATACCTAGCTGCTTCCTTTTCTAAGTTTTCCTTATCCTCAGGGAGTAGAGAATCATCATCAACAGGAGCAGTGACTAACATTGCCTGGGAATTAATAGGGGTTAATAGGGGAGTTCTGCCACCTGGTTCCTCTTTTACTTTAATGGGCATTTTATTAACCTCTTGTTGTGGATGTAAAACATCTCTAATTATATTCCATAAAGCAAAGGCATTTACAGGCATTTGCTCCAGACTATGGAGAGTGTAATATAGCTTTAATTCCTCCCCAATCTTTGTCCATGTTGGTAAATTAATGGTGCCTTCTTAAGGGAACCAGGGGCACTGTGGTTGTACAAAATGGAAAAAACAAGACAATATTGTAGAGGAAACTTTAATTCTTTTTTGGGAGCCAGTCACAGAGGCCCACTGAGCATTGGGATCAGGAAGGGCTGTTGACCCCGAGACCACTAGGATGTGTTTGGGAGCTATTGACCCCATTTCCTCCCCCTTTCTACTCAGCACTAACCAGATTAAGCTCCTGTGAGCTTAAAACATAGAAACTCTGAGATCAGGATGAACACAAGCTAACTTTAGAAGCTTATTGCTCCCATTCTTCCACAAACTACAGTTTTGGCTTTCACACAACTTATAATTCAAACTCGTGTCACATCGAAGAGCCTTAGTATTGGTCACAGGCTTCTGGGTCACGATGTTAGAATTTATTGAAGGTGTAAATTGTAGAATATAGTTTTAGAAGACAGTCATTTTGTTGAAAGAATGCAGCTGGGTTACTTGCAGGTAGTCCACTGTGAACTTTAGACTGGGCCACATTCCAAACATTCTGGGATGGGCCACTTTCATTTGTAAAGTAAATACTTAAGCTTCTATAGAATTGTTTAACTTGGCATAAATCAATCAGCTTAGGATGAAAAAGGTTTATAGAATATGTCAGTCACAGATTAGGTTATCCTTTGTTATGGGATTTTAAGATTATCATATGAAAAGGGTTTAAAGGCAATCATTGATTAAGTTTTCATGGATTAAGGTTTCTGGTGGGTGGGGGACGCCCCTCCCACATCTGACTTTGTGTATAAAAGACCCGTTGCAATTCCCAACATACACACACACATTGCTTCAGCACTAGACCGGTGTCCAGTCTCTTTCTCTCTTCTTCCACCCAATCGCTGACGCCATCTCCACCTTTGGGGTACCCTGAACCCGGCTGGAGCTGGTCTCAGGCAATTTCTCTTTTTGATAATGTATCTATTAGAATACTGATGAACAGTTTTCTTTTTTAGACACTCTCTGGCCCATGATTTTATCACGGCTCTAGCACTTCTCACCTATCCTTTCCCTGCTTATCTCTACAGGGGGGCCCGTGACACCCCAGGTGAGGTCCTATCCATCCTGAAAAGAAAGAGAAAAGATTACCTTCAAGCTCCCATGTGTTGGGCACCACTTGTGGGGGTCCAGCCCCTACAAGGGTCGTGAGGCTTCCTGAAGGAGAGACAGATAGGTGAAAAATGAAAATATTATACTTGGACACCTGCTTCCTGAACAGATGACATTTAATGTTAGCTAAGGGAAGGCTTTTATACCATTTGTAAAGGGGCAAGACAAAGAAAATTCCTTCACGTACATATCCTCTAAAAGTTACCACCATCTAGTGGTCTTAGCAACAAACAAGCCAAGAACCCTATAAACATTCAAACAGTGAGTCTTATTCATAAAGCCAAAAGTGATAGTTTTAGTCTAAAGTCCTGAATTACAGTCCTTGAAATGTCTCAAGAAAGTTTCCAAGTGTACATTTCTTTATGTAGCTGTAGTTTTCCTTCTGGGACTTTTATGACCTTCAGAGCTTTGTAATTACCTCTCCTATCCAGGTGTCTTCATTACTCTTCTCTTATCCTGCAGTGTTTATTTCTAAACAGAACTCAAAAGAAGCTTTTAGTGATGTTTCCCAGGCCCCCAAAGTTGCTTTCTGTCTTTAGCTAATTTATCATAAAAGTGTCTGATTAGTATATTATGAGTTCAGTGAAAACCCACTCTATAAATGTTACCTTAGAGTTTTAACTATTGAATTAAGTAAAAACCTTAACGATTAACCTTTATCCTAAGTCTGTGAAAACAGTGTTATAAATCACCTACATAACTCCTAGATAAGTGTTAGAACTTATAATGAATTCATAATGAACTCACTATAAACTTGTGCTTCTAAAAAACCTTATGTCTAAACACTAAACTACATAATTCTAAATCAAATAAGGAGTGAATGTACTTATATCATTTATTACTTAAGCAATATCTAGTAACTTATAACCAAGTGAAAGAAAGCATTCTTGATGTGCTTCAGAGTTTAACCCTTGCATATGTTAGAAAAGGCCAAACGGCATAGTGGGAAATGGAAAAATGAACCATGACATTTCCAGGTTAGCTGTGAGTACTTTGCAAGGACATGCCATTTTCTTCTTCCACAACTGCACAGAATTTCTTCAGCCATACCAACAGCAAAGACGGAAGACAGAAGGGCCTCAGCTGCCCAGACTCGCTTTGCTGCCAGGGGTCCTCAGCGCACCTGGACTTTGTCAATCAGGCGGGCCCCCAAGGCTGGCTTCCAACATCTATGGATGCAGTGGGCCTAGTGTCAGGCAGAAGTTTGTGAGAAACTTAATTCCTTATTCCATCTGGTGTTACTCTAATGAGGGGTGTGGCCATACTTTGATTCCCTGGGTTTCATGCCCACTTGGATTCCATGTTCAAGAACTCTGGAATGAGTGGGGTTCTCTTCTTTCCCTAGTTACAGTTACCCAAGTAAATGGCTGCAGGCCCCTTCCACAAAAGATGGGGATTAACAAAGGTGTCCAAGTAGCTTGATGTTGTAGAGTGCTGATGTCAGCATTTCCTGTTTTCAGCTCTGGTCTGTGGAGGACAAATACCACTTAGATTGCAGTGATGTTGGTATGTTGTTTACCACACTGTTCTTCTTGGTCCTCCTGAAAATCGTAGTTGTTTCAGACTTATATAAAATATCTCTTCCAAGATGTACACTTCTCTGCATATTTTGAACTCTTACTCCGTATCTGCAGTTCTAGTGTTTCTCCTACACTAAACATGGCATTATTTTATTTAAAGTTTATCTTCTGACAAGAGTGAGTAAACCACTTTGTAGGCCCAGAGGACTGAGAATATTGGAGTTTCAAATTCTCAAATGCATTCATTTAGGACTAAGTGGGCTAATTTTATACTTTTTAATGAGCTGTATTGAAGCACAGATGTCTTCAATTTTGACAGGCTTCAGCTTAACTATTTTTGGTTGTTGTACCCTAGGCCCAAATACACTTACTTTTTTCCCCTCTAAGGCAGCATCTAAGAACAAGCCCCAATAGTGAATAATATTAACCCAAAACAACTCCCTTTTTTATACAACGTTGATCAGGTGTGAGCCCAGGCTGATGGTTCTTGGGGTTCTGTATCTATCTGGCATTTTTCTCCTGCAATCTCTGTCCTCCCCTTCCATGATGCCATCTGTTAAAACTGTAGTACGGTCTAGACTTAAGGATGACAAAGCTGGGGGAAGCCCCTCAGGTATGCAACTCTAGACCAAACCTCAAGCCCCATTAAGGCCTGTAGCAGAGGGTCACGTGTACTATAGTTGGTTGAGTGGTATTCTCCAAACGTTATGTCAGCATTCCAAACCCCACAATGAGTGAATGTGAACTTATTTGGGAAAAGATCCTTTGCAAATATGCCTAAGCTAAAGATCTTGAGATGCCACCATCTTTGGTTATCTGGGTAAGTACTAAATCCAGAGATGAGTGTCCTGAAATGAGCCATTAAAAGAAAAGACACACAGAAGCAAATGCCATATGGAGATGGGGACAGGGATTGGAGTGATGCAACCACCAGCCAGGAAATGTGGTCAGTCACCAAAAACTGAAGAGGCAAGGAAGGGAAACTCTCCTAGGGTATCTGGAGAGAACACAATATTGCTTATATTTTGATTTTGAATTTCAGGCACCACAACTGTGATGAGATAACTTTCTGTTGTTTTCGACCCCCAAGATATGGTCATGTGTTGTGGTACTCATAGGAAACAAACACAAAAAATTGGAAGTGGAACGGGAATGTGTGTTTGTGTTCACTGGGATGAAGGCAGCCATGTCCTCCTTTCCAAGAGAGAAGTTCACAGAAACTCCTAAAAGTGAACAATCAGTTAGTAGCTTTGAAATCTGTCATTGTGAGAGAATGTTGGTTCTTTCCAGAGGTCCTGATGCTGTCTGGGACAGACCTCATCAGCATGGCCCCAGACAGGAGAAGCCAGGAATGTTCTGGATCATTCAAGCACACACAAACAGGAACACAGGTTCAGCATGGCAAACTTCTGTGTTGTCACAAGATCTAAGAGAAGATAACATCCATCAGGGGGGAGCAAAGAACAGGATATTCTCAGGGATTGAACAATAACTCCTTTGTTCCAGCTGTAGTGGGATTGCAGGACACATTATGATTTCCTTGAGGTTGGAGGTGATGCACATCAAAACACAATGCCTGCTCTGGGCAGGCCTCACACAGCTGATTGAGAATCATTCAAGAATCCTGGACATCTTAGATCATTGGCTGTAAGATGTATAGTAGGAAACAACTTGCTAACTCTTTTTCTTAACATTGAGAGCATGAAATTAAAGAATCATATTTTTCATAATCCAGTATTATCATCAGTCTATAAATGACCTTTCATCTTTTATATATACAGAGAGAGCATAAAATTATATACATATATATAATTTTATGCTTTATGTCTATTGAATATTGCATGTTTGCTATATTCTTAAAACCATATAAATTTCAAGAATCTCCCATAAATGTATGGTTCTCAAAAACACTAACAAGCAACCAGCTCTTAATGATCTTTGTGACATAGAAGTTTCTATGGGGAAGATCATCCCCCATCCATGACTTTTTTCTAAAGAATAAAGGAGTAATTTGTGCTAATGTAGATGAAGTTGGTTCCAGTATGAAGAAGACAAAAATGAAGAGGACACAGTTTGAGCAACTATAGAAAGTTACCAAAGATTCCAGGTAAGTTTTATATATCTTGGCCCACAAGGGCTAAGATTACATAAGTTTATGTGTAAGACTTTTAGAAAACGTCCCTAGTATCAAGGATTTTACTGTTGTAAAAGTAGAGTTCCATATTTTCTGAGTTAAAAAGACAAAATTCTTTTGGATGACAGGTCTGATTTTATAAGAGACTGTAAAAGAATAAATATTTATCTTTCCCTTCTGAGTAACTGCAAACAGCTAAATAGTAAATTAAGAAAAGTACAGATGCTATTTCTGATCAGAATAGCTCCCTGTGCTTTTTATCCACTGTATCTTGTCCTAGACTGTTTGACCTAAGTTTTTTGATATTCACCTTGTGAAACTTACTTTCTCTTTTCTAAATCCCACCCAGGCTGAAGAAGGTTAACACAGAGAGATAGAGGGAAAGACAGAAAGACATATATAGACAGATGGCAAATATACTTTAAAATGGTGGTAACTTCACTGTGTACTGGGTATATGACTGTTAGACTATTTTTGCTACATACTGGTATATTTGAGGTTTTTTATAAGAAAAAGTTAAGAAAATTTCCCTCTTTCTATATAATGGTCAAAATCATGCAAAAGTGAGTTACCTATCATTTAGGAACCAAAGCATATTAGACTTGACATTACCAATATAAATAAACTCTGGGGAAATCATCAGGTGATAAATTCCTAACTTCACACCTCATAAACATGAACCTTTGTGGAGAGCGCGGCCTGAGCCAAGATGGCGCCCAGGACCTCTGCCAAGTCCCATGATTAGGCGCATGATATACCGCCGGGCCCTCCTCCACTGCGCACCTTGCAAGTGCAACGCTGCAGAGCCTATGAACTGCTGACACGCTGGTACGGGACTTGTGGGTGGAGACCAAGGGATATAAGTACGGGACAATGGGGAAGAAGCTAGAAGAAGCTAGAAGAAGAAGCTAGAAGAAGAAGAAGAAGCTGGCATGGCGTAAAGGCTGAATAAACCGCTTTGAGAAGAACACGTTGTTGTTGCCTCCTTCCTGCTGGTCAGGGGTGAGCGACAAGTGGTGGCCCGTACGGGGACCTCAGCTGTTCAGAACTCATCGCGGACAGGGTGACTAGTCACAGGGTAAGTTCCCAGGTAAGTGGGACAAGCAAGGCTCTCGGTTGAGACAATAAGGTTCCCGGTTAACAGGGACAAGCTTCACAGGGTAAGTTCCCAGGTAAGTGGGACAAGCAAGGCTCTCGGTTGAGACAATAAGGTTCCCAGTTAATAGGGACAAGCTTACTTAGGACAATAAGGTTCCCGGTTAACAGGGACAAGCTTACTTAGGACAATAAGGTTCCCGGTTAACAGGGACAAGCTTACTTAGGACAATAAGGTTCCCGGTTAACAGGGACAAGCTTATTTAGGACTATGGGTAACACCACATCGGCACAGACGCTTCAACAGGCTCTCAAAAGCCTGCTGAAAGTAAAAGGGGTGGGTCTGAAGCAGGAGACAAGATAGCTCAATTACTCCTTCTGAGCAGCTTACATGAGAAATTTCCTGCGGAGAACAAAGAGCGGGGAGACAAGGGGTTTGGGTCTACGGGCGCCCCCCAGATTTTTTGCTCATTAGATCTCAGCACCAGACCGGTGCTCAGAGTCACAGTTAATGGTAAGCCCATAGTTGGTTTATTAGATACAGGTGCTGATCGTAGCATCGTTAGCACCACAGACTGGTCACCGGGGTGGCCCACACAGCAGTCAGACCAAACCTTAACAGGCCTGGGGTACGCCCAGATGCCGCAGATTAGTTCTCGCTTGTTGCCATGGAAAGATGAAGAGGGCCACCATGGGGATTTCCAGCCCTATGTGCTGAAGGTCCCAATTTCTCTATGGGGCTGAGATATATTACAGCTTATGGGTTACAAGCTAACAAATGAAGGATGTTATAGCCCTCAAGCGAGAGGCATCATACCTGGCATGGGAGCTCTGTGTTACTAATGTGCCTTTTAACAACTACAGCCATGCTGCGGCGCTATCCCGTAACCTTTCCAGCTATCTTACAGGTAATTGGTCAGAGAACTTTGATAAGCTGCTTGGAGAACTACGTACACCGATCGTAATCATCAATTCCACCCGAGTAGATACTAAGCTGGTTAAAGGACTCATGGGATGGGTCACCACAATTGCATCTCATGTAAAGGAATGGGCAGGACTTGCGGGTCTTGGGATCTGTCTTGTACTTCTATGCCTCCCTTTTGTCCGGTGCATGTGTAATGCTCGGCAACAGCACAAGAAGGAGCAGGCCCTCGTGGTGTAGGCTCTCGCGGCCATGGAGGCTGGTCGATCTCCCCAAGTGTGGATTGGACTGCTAGGGAAGTAGCCAAAGACGGGTAAGATCCCCTGGGAACGTTACCAACCTAAGACAGGGGACAGGCCAGCGCTGCTTGTATTCCCAATGACGGGTAAGGAAC
>NW_007231451.1:0-2124 GCF_000164805.1 Carlito syrichta | reverse complement strand
GAGACCAAGGGATATAAGTACGGGACAACGGGGAAGAAGCTAGAAGAAGCTAGAAGAAGAAGAAGCTGGCATGGCGTAAAGGCTGAATAAACCGCTTTGAGAAGAACACGTTGTTGTTGCCTCCTTCCTGCTGGTCAGGGGTGAGCGACAAACCTTCTGGGAACCAAGGTATTTGGTATCTTTTTCTAAAGAATTCAACCTCCATAGGGAAGGCTGTTGATGCCCAACTCAGATCTCCTTCCTTGAACTATGTGTTCATTGCCCAAATGTGTCTTCTTTTTTAAATTTATTTATTTATTTTTTGAGTTGTGTTCACTCTCTGTTGCTCAGGCTGGAGTGCAGTATCATCATCATGGCTTACCACAGCTTCAAACTCCTAGGCTCAAACAATCCTCCCACCTCAGCCTCCAAATTAGCTGGGACTACAGGCATGTATCACCATGCCCAGGTTTTTTTATTTTTTGTAGAGATGAGGTCTCCCTATGCTGCTCAGGATGGTCTTGAACTCCTGGGCTTTAGCAACCCTCCCTCCTGGTCTCTCAAAGTGCTGGGATTACATTCCTTCTGAAGAGATGTGTCCTTTGCTGAATCAAATTCACCTGTCCCAGGTGTTTTTTCTCTATCATGTCCTGAGAACAGGCAGCAGCCAGAGACTAACTGGGTCAGGAATCTGAAAACTTCAAGACAGGACCATCTCTGTGTATGACCCACAAGTGATAAGCTTTAAGCAGGTCCCCGAGCAAGATCTGATCCTTGCCAGTGTTCTTGAGCTGTCCTGCTTGGATTCCCTGGAGCACTCCCTCAGTTTACCTCTTGAATCCCTGTCTCATGCTGTGCTTCTGGGGAACATAACCTGACAGCTGGTACTGAAAGTGATCCTAGAAGTCAATCCTATGGAAAGATTCTGGGGTTGGATGACTCCCAACAGAAAGACAGAGTGACTCATCATAACTGGTGGCTAGAGGACTGACAGTACTTGAGGCATGTGTCCACATTTGATCATTTGGGGTGACTTTTGTTGAACTACAAGAGAAACACTGCTGGAACATAGTCTCTCAATTTTAAAATTGTGGAGGAAATGATAGCAACAGGAGTGTGGAATTTGGTGGTAGTTCATAAGTGCAACTGACGCAATGGAGAGAGAAAAGCACAAGCTCAGACCCATCACTCAGAAATTTAAGAGAATTTGAGGTAACTTTTTCTCCTGTAACCCCATGTAGTGATGAAAACTAGATGCAGGACTTAATTATAAAGAGGCAAAACTTCAGTGAAGCTTTCAGACTTGCAAAGGCTCTCTGTTTAAATCAGAAAAAAGTGGGGCCCCGAGACTAGAAATGAGGTGACCCAGTCCTGAATAAATACCCCTGAGGACCTTGAACCCAGATTTACACAAATCTCTGGGTCCACCCAAGAATCCCACAACCCATGGTTGGGGGACAGAGCTGAATATTCACATATCTTCTTGCTCTCAACCATCTGAGGGGGCTCCCTCTCCTCTCCTGCCCTTCCCAGGGATCACTTGGGCATGGGGAGAGGGCTGGAGTCCCAAGGCTTTAGATCCAGGAATCCTGCAAGGACATGAAGCACCTGGACTCTCCCTCTGCTCCTTTTAGGATTTTCTCTCTGGCTTAACTGTCTGTTAACCCATGGGGAGCTCGCCTTCTGGGCTTATCCTCCCTCCTCTTCTTCCTCCCCAAGTCTCCAACACTGCACAGGTTCAGTCCAAGGTCAGCAAAATTGGCAATCTTTTCCTAAAGACAATTGGGCCTCATATGGGGACTCTGGACAGCTGACCTGAGAACTTCTTACCTGGCTCATCTAAAGCCTCTCTCTCTTCATCAGCCCTGATCCTTATTCCTCCTTTTTTGTTTTACACCAGAGACCCCCTCTGCAACTCTGTTGGATTTTTCATCTGTCCCCTTCAACACGTCTTCCTCCTTCACCCTCTCCCCTCCTCTGCCAGACCTTCCCCTCTAATCTGGGCCCCTCAACTCCCTGGATTCACTGGGACTTTAGGCTTCTCCCCAGTGAGTGCTCTCAAGGGACTCAGGACACCAACAGCAAACAACCACCCAGTCTGGAAAGGTTTATGGGAAACATGCTGCTTGGAGACAGGAAACACAC